>NC_056732.1:1108463309-1108595809 GCF_019279795.1 Protopterus annectens
TGTTAGAGGATGGACAGGTACTGAAGGATCCGCAGTTCCTTCTTGGTGGCCGCCACCACCATAGCATCCACAGAGACGCCTTAGAAGAAACTGCTTGTCTGTAGGGGCCGTGTAATTTGGATGGTCTCCTGGGGACCGGTTCCACAGAATCTGGAGCTGCCCACGCCTTCCGAGCCACTACCTGCATAAGTGGGTGAAGGCGGAGACACCCAGGAGGTGGAGGTCGGGATCCAAAAGCCTCCAGGTATACCGACTCATCCTCGGAGGGGTCAATGGAGGCCAATTCCCCTCTGTTTGAGGAGCTCAGGATGTCTGAAAAGGAGACATCCTCAGAGGGGGACGTGGGAACCCTCCGACTCATCTAAGTCGGTATCAGATGTAGTAGACTCAGAGTCTGTGTGTTTCCTCTTACACGTCCTCTTCTGAGGGGTTCCCCTGCGGGATCAGGAGAAACCTCGGAAGAGAAGTTATTCCAATGGGGAAACCTGGAGGCGATGGATCCCTGGGCCTGAGAGCAAGAGGCTGGCAAGAGGCGTCTACAGGCACGAAGAGGGAGGAGCTAAAGGGATGGACCGTTGACCTGGCTCAGGTGCCAGGACACTCCTCATCACCTCAAAGGCTCCCCTCCCGGGAGGCCGGAATATTCGTTCGAGGAAATAGGAATTCCGGCTCCAGTGAGAGGGAGGCTCGAGGCCGATGTCGGTGCCGAGCTTACCAAAGCGAAGCCCGAGAGGAGGCGGGTCGGACAAGGGTCCAATGCCACTGGCCCCTCGGAACCGACAAAGGGAAACTCGGCGACCGGATCCCTCAAGGAAGGTCTCATGGAAGAGATTGGAGCCGAAGGCAGCCGGGCGAAAAAAGGATGTATCGGCTCGGCGCCGACATCGTCACTGTCCCGAGAAGCTCCGGCTCCAAACTCTGGAGGAGTTGGAGGAGGAAGTTCAAGGGGTAAAGTAATAGCGAAGTCTGTTGAGGCGGGCTATGGGCATTTGGGCCAGTGCCTGCGACTTCAACAGCCTGCTTACCACCCTCTAAATCGTGGTCAGACAGCCTGGAAGATCTCAAGATTGGCTCCGATGACTCCGCTCCGACAAAGAGGAGACCCGGGCGAATGGATACTCAAAGAAGGGGACCGAGATCTCTTCTTGGAGGAAGCCATCCGAGCCGCGTCCTCTGGTTCCAGATGGGCCGAAGGCTTCGGCTCGATACTGGATAATATGTCGGCTCCAGCGGGCTGACAAGGCAACAGATTGGGTGTCCGGAACCGCGGAACCCTACCACCTGAGAAGAAGAAAGATCGGCTCGGCGGGCCGATCTCGACTGGAGGAGTCGGAACCACCGAGGAAGGCTTGAAGCTGTAGCCTGAACCTTAGGTGGCTTGGAAGGTTTACTAGACCCAGTTTTAGTGGGTGAACCTTCTGGCTTTAGTAAGCCATGGAGGATCTTATTCCTCCTTTCCTGCAGGACTCTCTGGCTAAAAGTGACATAAAGCACAGGAGTCCTGCAGGTGTAAAAAGGCAGTGAAACACAAAGTGTGACCGTCTGTCAGAGACATTTCTGACAGCACGAGTCACACTTCTTGAAGCCTGAGACCTTTACTTCCTTAGACATAGTCCAAGAAAAAAACACTCACACACACCCCAAACAGTCACACAATTAATCCCAACAAACACAGACACACAGACAGGGATTAAGAAGGAGACCTAGGCCTAACTGAAAAATATTTATAAAAACTAGAAGTTTTTAACTATATGGGGAAATAGGGTGGGCTGTATAAACACTACACACTATAAAAAGAACAAGGGAGAGATAAACCCTGACTAAGCTGTTTGAAAATTCAAACTTACCTCAGCTGGCAAAAGGAGACCTCTTCATAAAAGCGGTAAAGCGAGATCTGAGGTAGTCCGCCTTGCATCATGGGATATAGGGTTGCCTCGAGCTGGTAAAAGGAGTTCTCAAGCTAAGCAAGTGCGGTCGAGCCGAGGATCGGCTCCGAACCCATCCAGCAAGAATGAAGGCGAGATTGACAACTTAACATCTATTTATTTTTCCACTTATTGTTTTTAGATCGTTTATTAAAATGTCAGTGTTAATATTTTATTTCTTTGATAATTCATGTCTTTTTGAAAATTGTTACCGTTTATATTTATATGATAAACAAGAAAGCCCATTTATATTTGTGACTTTTCCTATTTTGCACATTGTAGAATATCATTGTAAATTTAGAACAGATGTATGATTGCTATTGTTTTGTTTTTAAACTGTTGTGTTTCGGTTTAGCTTTTAGTGTTGTTTATCTTTTAGCTTACTGTGATTGGTTAATTTGCTGCTGCCTTGATGTACTGGGTTCATCCATATGCTGAAACCATGATTTTATTTATCCCTTTGTTTTTGTAGCAGTAAGACTGCTTTATACATTTTTCAGTCACTGTTTCTCCCTTTTGGCAAGGTTTTGTTATTGGACACACCGTGTGTGTCTGTGTCATTTAGAGGAAGAGTTCTTAAGGGAGTCCTGCTACATTTTTAATTTTTAATGTTTCACTGACTATATCTTTGCAGAAAAGGTTAAGTTGTGAACTTTACTGTAATTAATTTGTTAATGTAATGTGTCTGGATAATTGTGGGCAAGTAAGTTAACATTTAGACTGCCAGAGGTAGTGGTGTGTGTTGTTCTTGTTAGTATTAAATCTAAGACTGAATATTGCAGCCAGAGAGGAGTATTTATTTATCTGCTACATTTTTTTAACCAGATTTCTGTAATGATGATTATGTCAGGGACAGTATAGGGATATGGTCCATATGGATGCATGTGTATCTTGAATTTTACTGATGAGGCTCCTTACATTTGCATTTAAGAAAATGAACCAGAGTATCTTTTTGGGAAGAGTGGACAGATGTAGTGGAGTTGGCAAATGGGAAGCTGAATTTGGTGTGGTGGTCCTGGATTGGGATTTGGGATGTATATCTCCACACTCCACAGGTAGATAATGAGTTGAAATGGAAGTAGGTATGAGAGTTGTTTATTTATTGTTATTTGTGTGTGTCTGTCTCGTGTGTCTTTGTGTGTGTGTGTCTGTGTGTGTGTGGTTTGGGGTAGAGAAAGAATTAAGAGAGAAGAATTTGAGGGAGAAGTTATTAGTATTGTAAATTTGATGTTATCTATAAGAAAGGAGACAGTGTGGTATATAATTGCATAGTTCAGATGATATGTTTTGATAGAATGAGTTATTGTAGTTGCTTAAGGTGTGGGTTTGTGGGAGACTTATAGTGAGCTGGTAGTACACATATGTTTGAGTTAGAAAAGATAGTAGAGATAAATTGAGGAAAAAGAAAATTGCTTAGAAACATGTTCGGTGTGTTAAAGAAAGTCTTAGAACCTTAGACATTATTGTGAAGACGGGGTAGTATTGGTCATAGGATCATAGTAGGTGGTAATGTGCTTTTTGAGTGTCTGAGGCTGACACTCCAACATGAATTTTTTTTTTCATAGAGGAGTTGTGGATGTAAAGCATATAGTACTAAGAAGTCTGAAAATTATTTAGTGATTTCAATTCTCAAATAATCTAAGTGGTTTGCCAGGCAACTATCAATTTTATGAGGGACAGACCAAAATGTGAGGTAAACATCTGGGCATTCTGCGACAAAATGGACAGTTGAGAGGTCTGAAACCATGAATAATCAAGCGTAAAGGCTGTTATCACCCTCACTAACACTCTTCAAGAGAAACCTTGACGGGTGAAGTTTACTCCAGGGATCACTGCAGTGGCTCTGCTGGACAGTGGCGCAGGGAACTAATGGCTCTGCTGGACAGAGGCACAGGGAACTAATCTAAGGGGTGGCAGCCGACACATTCAGGCTAGGCTTATAAATGCCCTTGGGCAAATAGCCTAGTACTTACCTATGAGCTTGTTGACTTTTCCTTGCTTTGTCAGTTGTGTGGAATTTTGGTGGGAGGAAGGGCTCAGTAATATGTAAGTGTTACGCTATTTTACTATTTTACTGAATTACTCAGCTGTTCTCTTTACTGATAATGAGTCTGTGTTACACAACAGCTGCCCAAGTTAATATAATGAATTCCTAGTCAACAGGTTATGTGCAGCAATTATCACCTTTGTCTGAGCCTGCATAAATTTGGAGTACTGAAACAAAGGTCATTATCACATTAGCATTAAGCGCAGTTGCAATATAGCAGTGAGTCATTATCACTGTCTGTTAAAAGTCTCAGTTGCTGTAATTGTTATTCACATAAGCAGAAGCAATTATCACTTTGATGAATGCACAATGCAGATTTTGTTTTTTCTGTGCTTGTAGTCAAGCCATCCATTCTTCATCAACTACCTGTCCTCCAAAACCGCTGTTTGTTTTCCTATGTATGTATGTATATGCATGTATATGTATGTATGTGGTTGTGTGTGTGTGTGTGTATGTATGTATATATATATATATATATATATATATATATATATATATATATATATATATATATATAGTGTGTGTGTCTGTGCATATATGTGTATATCGATATATATGTATGTACACAATGTATTTGCACATATATACATATACACATGAATATCAGTTTGACAGTGGCCTCTCTTGTGAGATAGATGCATCTGTAGTTCATTTAGAAGGGATTTACATGTGACCTTTCTGTGCCCCCTTGTCAGCTACCAGCCAAGCCCTTATGCATCAAGGCCAGGAAGGTGCCTTCTCAGAGATTTGTGCCAACTGCTCTTGTGTATAATAGTTTTTTGTAGATACAAACCGAAGGATTCAGAAAATGTATCACCACCGGTGCTATTTGGCAATGTGGGATTCTACCTAGTAGAGCATCATGACTGCACACATCTTCATGAGCCCTACACACACACACACACACACACACACACACACACACACACACACACACACACATTTTAGGTTTAAATAGAGTGCGGAACTGTGTTTTTATCATTCTGATGACGTGTTTTACGAAAATTAAAACTTTTTATGCTAGTTCAGTTTTAGTCTTTTCTGTAGCACTGGTATATAGCGAGTGGTTAACTGTTTTGTTTATCAAATGGCAGTCACTGTTTGCATTGTAGAATCTGAAAGCAGGGTTAGCATAATTGCCTTTGGTGCAGAAGGCTGAGGCTTTTACTCCCACACCATGTAGATGAAGTGCTGATATTGCAGTGCCATTTTGACTGTGGATTATTTGGTGCATTTTAAGAAAGTATAGGGGGGGGGGTTCTACACTCCTGTGTGTCCTCCTTTGTATAAGATTCCTAGTAACTTGTTGGATTGTCAGTCGTTCCCTATTGCAATATTATCAGCTTACCATTTTTAATGTAACATAGACAATTTATTCTTCAAAGGCAGCAGGCACTGAATTTGTATATGAAACATTGAAATGTAAAGTTTTCTTAGTTACAGAGCTCTTTAAGGTAGAAATATCTGGATGACTTTTACTTCTGAAAAGATTGTGCTTTTTAAGTAGTATTGCTGTATTATAATGATGGAAGTATGAGTGGCATTTTATGGTCAACATTTTTGAAATGGGTAGCTTTATCATTATCTCATACATTTTGTTTCATTGCTTTCTAGAAAAATGTTCATTGCTTTCTAGAAAAATGTTCATGACTACAGAATTAAAATACCATTCTAACAAATTGTGATGTATTATATAAGGAATATAATTTATCATGAGGGTGAATCAAATAATACATACATGTGTGCATGGCCTATAAATGTGTGCAAGGAGCTTATGGTTTGAAAACAGCTCAAGGTTAACTTAATCCTCCACTGTCAGATGCATTTTCTTTTAATGTGGGTTTTCATGCCATGTCAATGAGTGTGAGTTTCAAGGGCAGAGAAGTTTACTGCTCATGCTGAGTCTGTTTTCATTGTGAGACTATATTTAGCAAATGGCTATCAGTGCTTGTGCTATTTTATTTCAATATCTGTAATAGTTGTAGAAGTAAATAAGAAAATTGGTTCCCTGTGTCTTTATTTAAAATATCTATGATTCTTTCCATGCGTTTACGTACAAGAACAGTCAAACTTATGGTCTATGGTTATCCATGTCAGTAGAAGGCCAAACCTTGTGCTAAGGATTAAGTACTGCAGTCCGCCATTCACTAATCATGAAGCAAATTAGTTGGCTAATGTTGAACATTGATTTTAGAGTGCCTGATACCTCATGTTTCATGCTATCCAAGAGGTATCCCAGGATATTCTCAGGGTCTATTGAGGTAGTATTCTTTGACTTGGAGAGTGCATTGAAGACTTGCTTGCTAGTGATAGCCAGAAGATTTATGGTCAAGGGTGTCTTCTTGAGATTCACAGAATGTAAGCAAGGTAGTAAGGATGTAAATTTCAACTGCTTTACTTTTTGCTTGATTGACTCCCATGGGTACACATCTTCATTAATTGTCATAGGAAGTATGACTTAGCCCAGCTAAAATGTATTTGCTGTTGGGAATGTAAGGTTTACCATTCCAAAAGGCTTAGTGTGACTGTAGTCCATAGGAGTGATCATGCATTGCCAGGTGACCCATGCTGGTGAAAGGGAGGTAGTTGTGGCTCACAGCTTGGGTGTTCGTAGGGAGAGCACAATATGTTGTACCTACAGACCACAACACTGCGGGCATGTGATGCCTAGACCCTGACAGTCATTTAATCAGCAGCATTACTGGAAGTGTAATGAGCCACTACAAGGGTTATGGGCTGCAAGGGGAAGAAGAATAATCTTGGGCGGGGGGGGGGGTCAAACTGATCTGTCCCAGTGTAAATGGAAAGGTATTTTGTTTTTTGACTTACGGAAGATATACTTTTGGAATGAAAATGTTCATGCATCGTGTAATTACTACCGTGGCATATACTTCTGTTCCGAGACCAGCAATATAAAGGCATGGTTTGGTCAGCAGTGTTAATGTGGATGTGGCTTGTTAAGGGGAAGCAGCAGTCTGGGAGTTGAGTACAAATTTGAAAATCCTGGCTACACCCCTGCTGTAGAGCATATCTCCATCTCTGCAGGGTCTCATCAAACACCTGTTCCCTAATCTCACTACAGATCACAATGTCATCTACAAACATCAGTCTACAGGGACTATTTATTTGCTTTATTTGGGAAAACTGCGAAGACTGTGCATAAAGTATGTATTTCTGTCCAGATAGTACTTACTGCAGTATTAAGTTTTCCTTGCATAAATATGTACAAAAGCAAACATCAACTAGTTTTATGTATTTATTTTTTGTTGTTGTCCAGGTTAGCATGAGAAACTTGTTAATCATTGGTGATGTTGAAACACATCAAACATTTTTTAATCCCACATCTGACAGTTTTTTTTTTCTCTTGTTCAGTAACATCATTGATAGAGCTGCAATATACGTACTACAAATGTAGCACTAGCCCATCATCGGATGCTTTAAGTTGTTTATTATTGAATAAGTAGGGTATGTGTTGGCACACAGTGAGGACATTAGAAAATTTTTCAAACAGATTAGTAAGAAAGCAAGGTATGAGCAACATTAAGTAACAGAACTAGCTGGGTCTGTTGATGAACGTATAGAGAAAGGTGCTGTCTCTGCTGTGTTTGGGGAACAGCGAGAGACCCCACAAAGTGTATGTGCAGAAACTGATATTGGTTGTTACATTCGATCAGACAGAATTGATGACTTCATGAAATTCAGGTTACTGACACAACCATACATCCCTCCAGAGAATTACAACTTCAAAGCTAATGCATCAGACAAAAAGCGAGCATTCCGATATAGTTGGCCGTCTCAGTATTCACCATGGCTTGCATATTCTCCTCTCTTGAAAGGCCCACTCTGCTTAACTTGTGTATTATTTCCTCAGTCAGTTCACCGTGGGTTGCAAGGCAGCTTCATCACTAGTGTGTGCACAAAATATAATGCCTTCAATGAGTCTGCAAGAAATCACATGCAGTCATCATGGCACACAGGTTCTACTGAAGATGCTGCCAATTTTTCTTGTACGCGACAGAAGCCAGAAACAGCTGTTATTCCACAGCTAGATGCAGCAGTAGCAAAACAAATTGCAGAGAACCGAAAGAAATTGGAACCAATTTTATCTACCATTATTTACTGTGCAACCCATGACATTCCTCTTCGTGGAAAAGAAGGCTCTGGTGGAAATTTCTGTGACTTATTAGATTTTCATATTGAAGCTGGGGACACAATATTAAAGCAGCACAGTGAAACAGCTGCAGGAAATGCTCGGTACACATCCATAGGGTGCAAAATGAGTTGTTGGCAGAATGCGAACACGTGCCGAAATGAGATTGTTTGTGCAGCGTGGGACAATTGGATTTAGTGTATTGGCAGATGAAACTGCAGATATCTCGGGCATTGAGCAGTTGTCATTGGGCATTCGGTTTGTTGATGGTGATTGTATTAGAGAAGAGTTTCTGGGTTTTGTTCCCATTGATGCGAGAGATGCACAGTCTGTATCAAATGTCATTGTCAGTGAATGCATAAAGTACGGTCTAGACTTGAAAAAATTACTCGGACAAGGCTATGATGGCTGCTCCATAATGGCAAGCATCCAGAATGGTGTTCAGGCAAAGATTCGTGAAAAGTATCCAAAAGCAGCCTTTATCCACTGCGCGTCTCACAGACTAAACCTTGTAGTCAATGATCTGAATGATGTTCCTGAAATAAGTAGTGCTGTTGGTGTTATCAAGATAATTTTTTTCGTGACAGTCCAAAACGACGAGCATTGGTACCAAATATACCTCTTCTGTGTGAGACACGATGGACTGAGAAATATAAATCCATTCATGTGTTTAGTCAAAACTTTGAGAAAATATTTGACTGCCTCGCTGATCTTCAGAAGATCACTGCTGGTGAAACCAGACAAAATGCACATATATTACTCAGTGCTTGCTCTTCATGCACGTTTCTTATTTCTCTCTTCATTATTGCAAATTACTCATCAGTTCTTGAGCCCGTTGCCCAGATGTTGCAGTCTGTTCAACTTGATATAATAAAGGCTCAACAGCACATCAACAGACTCATTGAAATATTCAAGGAGCACCATAACCATGCTGAAGAGCACTTTAGGAATGACATTCTCAGTAAGGCAAGATCAATAGCAGATAAACTTGGTATCGAGTTAGTGTTGCCAAGGATTTGCAGTCGACAAACACACCGAGCAAATACAGTAGCCGGGGATTTTGAGAGTTATTACAGAACGAGTATTTATATTCCTTATCTTGACTCATTAGTTTCTTCACTGATGTCTCGCTTTTCCAGCAGTAACACTGCTCAATTCAACTTATTTTATCTGCATCCTAAAATGATGCAAAACCTAGAACGTGAAGAATTCGAAAGCAATTGCAGCCAGTACCGCACTATATCATATCGACAATTTGGAATTAGAGATGATGAATTCGTTCGACTATTGGCATACGAAGGTTCCAGATATAGCCAAAACAGTGGACTTTGCTGACTTGTTGCAACACTGTGATTTCTTTCCTGCTGTTAAGCAAGCAGTTCTGATTGTGTTGACCTTACCAGCTACTACCTGCACCATTGAACGATTGTTCAGCACTCTGAGACGGGTCAAGACCTGGCTAAGGTGCACAATGACTGATGATAGACTTTCAGCACTGTGCATGATTAGTGCTCATCGTGAACGTGTCATTCGTGAAAAGAAACAGTTCATCAGTAAAGTTATTGACGCTTTTGGCACCCACAGCAGACGCTTGTAATTTATATTTGCGCCACAGGAGTCATAGGCCTAAACTGACCATGTAGTTCATTCAGTGTTTCTTTTTTGCTTTTTAATTGCAGTTACCTACAAAATGTATGATTTCTAAACAAATGAGTTTGATACTACAGTTCCATTGGTCTTATTTCATACTAGAAATCCACAAACAATGAGGTGATTTCAAGCAGCACAAGCAAAGGATACTGTCTGCAGTACCCATGGTTAATGAAAATTCTGAAAATTAAACATGGAATCACACATGTACAGAGCAGCAGCAGCATAAAGACAGTAAATAAAGTTAGTGAAATCTTTATAAGGCTGTTAGCGCAGGGAGATTTTTAGTGAAAATTGACAAATCCTTGTTCTGATGCACTATCTTAGAGCCGGATCCACACAATACAGGTAGAAGCAGATGAAACCATGATATCCACTTAAGCAGCAAAAGTTAAGTGGAGTGATAAGAGGAAGGAGTTTAGTATGGCCAAGAGGGGTGACTCCCTGGACTTCTGAAGTATTACAGACTGCAATAAAAGGATTTGTAATTATTAAAAGTTTATGATGGTTCACCAAGAAGTTTACCTGGGCCCTTTTTGTTGTCACAAAGGTCAAAGGCATATACAAAAATATGTTCTAAAATGAAAAGTATAGCACAATAACAAGTTCACATAGATACTTGCTAGTCTGTTGAGCCGTAAGGATCATTCGAAATCTTTAACAGCATTCCCCTTGTATATCTCACATTTTATTAACCCTGAGGCAAGCTGAATATTAACATGATGTTTCTGTGTAAGAGGGACAACAAGGCTACTAAAATCAGGAATGAAATTAGGCTTATCCATCCAGATTATGGTTAAGTACAGTAAGAGGTCTACTTTGCTTTATGTGGAGAGGAAGATCATTCCAAAGAAGTGGGAGTCTAGCTGATAAACATCTGTCCTTCCCACATTTATGTTGCAGTACAGATTGACACCTGTTGAGCGACTGTTTATACCCTCATTGCAATTATGAATGTGCAGGAGGTTTGACAGGACTATGAGGTTATGCACGTGTAGCACAAATCTGTCCTCAGTAGCCTTTGAGACCAAGAAGAGTGGCAAGGCTTGGAGGTGGTCCACATAGTTTTTGGATTTATGCACTTGATGGATGTTGACATTTAAAATATGCCTTTAGGTGGTAAAATTATATCCAGAATCTGGAACAAATGCACAAAGCAAGGAGGATGGCCTCCCTGTTGTAGAAGTAGCAGACCACAAAAATCACAAAAACAGATAGGCCAAAGAAGAGCCATAAAGACAATACAGTGAACTATTGAGTATAAGAAGGAAATGATGTATTGTTACTATTATGTAAACAGCCCAGAATTTCCAGACACAAGGTATACAAAAAGATTGAGAGACATTACAGGAATGAAACTGTCAGAAGCTTCAAATAAAAATGTGTCTTAATTACAACAGATGCAGGAAAAACTGTATGTATAGACCAAGAAACTTTGATCCGTTTGAAAAAAGGAGCATCCGAGGAGGTATGAATATATAAATAACAAAACCTAGAACTTTTTGTAAAGTGTAAAAAAAAGAAATATAGACATGGGGAAAAAGATTTGTTATGGTGCAATATTCATGCAAAGGGGAAAGCCAAATTAATCAGTATAAAGAAGGCAGCCCCAAAGATACTCAACGAGAAATACAGGCGAAGGCATCCAGATATGCAACATTTCACAAGTCACAGAGGTAGAAAATAAGATTAATAAAGTAGAATTAAAAAAGCAAAACAGAAGTATAAGTTATGGAGTGCCTGGAAAGTGAAGGATTTGGTGTAGGTGTAACACACAACACAGGTTACCTCACAGCATGATGTAATGAGTTCCCAAAGTAAGGAGAAACAGGAAGATCAGGAGACATCTGAACAACAAATATGGACATGGGAAAGAAAAGAGATTTAATATAGTGTGATTTCTATGCAAAGGAGAAAGCAAAACTAATCAATACAAAAAGAACAGCAGCAATGATATTTGAAGACACATACAGACAAAGGAATCTGGAGATCGAAAACTTGACAACAGAGAAAATACAAAGACAAATAGAAAACGTAGAAAAGGAGACAGTAGCGGAAAAGTTATACTAGTAGAAACTGAGGTTATGGAGTACCTGCAAAGTGAATGATTCAGTGTAGAAAATCTAATTCAGAAAGCATCACAAATCACAACATGATAAATCGACGGATATCCAATTAAGTGGAAACCAATGGAACGGGAAGCAATTGGTCACACATGCCAATGCCATACGAATATATTAGTAATTTTCACAGGAAACCCGTATAAGTGTTCACTTGAAGCTGGGCAGAAACAGAAGGAACAGGAAACTGTAACTGTGGAAAGTGTGCAGTCAATGTTGAGGAGTGATACTGATAGGCCAATGAGTTCCCTTATGTCAGAGCAATGGATGACATGGGATGAAACAGTGTGCCACAGGAAGATGCTATAGAACTTTGTATAGAATGCTCACTGCAAATGGAAAACAAAAAATGTGTCCTCAGTTTAGAAGAAAATGAGCTAAGAGTTGCTTGATTTGGTAGAGAGAGACATTATTAAGATAAATTATGAAAACAGACTTCAGAAGGTCAGTAAAACCCAGAAAGTTTGTTTGATAAAACAAGTGAAACAAGTAATTAGGACTGTCCATAGAGATTCATGCGATATAACAGACGTAAACAGGCTATATTACTATGAAGCTAATTTGATAACTGATCATGCTTTTGAGCCATAAGAAGACAGGGTAGTGAGAGAAAAGAAGGTGAGAAAATTAATGCCATCATGGAAACAAATATCTATAAAGCAATTCAGACAGGGGTTGTCACCATGTCACAGAAGAGGGAACAGATTTACAAAAATACTTACAAAGATAGATGTGATAAAGGTAGTGCGCAGTATTAGAACAGCTTAGGATGTATCATGTACTATCGCAAATAAAGTTAAAATCTCAGCACAGGAAGAATAAATTAGAAGATACACAAATAAATATAAGGGAAAAGTACAACATAAGCAATTTATTGATGACCCAACAATTTTTTTAGAGAATTTGGAAATGAGGTAAAAGGAACTGACAAAAAGATACATTTTGGGGAAGTACTTACGAAGATCATGCGCAACATAACAAAGATGCTAAATGGATAGAAGTAAAATAATAACAAGTTTAAAGGGACAAGATATGAAATGGGATGACTTAACAGCCAGAGATTAACACAAAGTCAAATCCTATAATTGGAAAACCCCAGGCTCAGATGCAGTACGTAACATCTTCCTAAAAGTATTAACATCTAAGCACGAAGATTTATCCACGAGTAATAACTATGTATATACGCACCCCAAACAGGCACCAACCGAACTAAGAGGAGGAAAAACAATGCTCCTACTTAACAGTGAACTTGCATGCTACCCTAAACCAGTAACTTGCCTCGTTTCTTCTGACGATGTATAAACTCTGCACTGGAACTGATGCTAACAGAGTTTATAGTCATTTAGAAGAAAACTCAATTATGGCAGTAGAACAAATTGGCAATACAGAAGGTCATATGGAACAAAGGATCATTTGTTAAAGTCATACTAGTTTACTGTAAAAGAGGCGAGAATCTAAGTAGGGCATGGACTAACTTCAAAAAAAGAATCTGATAGTATCCCACACATTCAAGGACAAGAGTGCTTAAAAATGTAACATACACTTTACACTGATCGACTACATTACAGTGATGTTGATGAGGAAACAGTGGCAGACCTCTTTGCAATTAAGCTATGACAAAGGACAAATTATTATTCCAGGGATAAAAATTAAATGGGGGGAATTCTGGGGTGACTGTCAGTGACACCACTGCTATTCTTTCTTGCCCTATAATTTGGCTCCTAGAAACAAACGGTGTAAAGACCTCTCATCTTCTCTTTGTCGATTGATGCAAAACTGTAGAGCTAATCATTGGAAGACCTGAAAGCACAAAAACAAGTTGTCAAAACATTTTCAGATGATAACAGAATGACATGACCATTTGGTCTTGATACATGTGCAAAAGCAACCTTCAAAGCAGGACAATTGCAGCATCAAGAAAACAATTTGGGACAAGAATGTGATATGAAAAAACTTGAGCAAGAGGGAGTATTTAACTACTTGACAATAGATTAAGGATCAATAAAGCATGAACAAATGCAAATAAAACCTGGTAAGGAGTATTTTGGAAAACTTAAATTAATCCTGAAAACAGCATTGACTTCTAAGAACAAAATTCACGCTGAAACTCAATTTGTTCTTCCTCTCCCAAATTACAGTTGTGAGATGATTGGCCCCAAAACGTGTTGGATAGATTAAACAGGAAAACAAAAAGGATGCTTCATGCTCTCCAAATGATTTATAAAAAAAATTAGTGCATACCAACATTATATATCCCCCCTTCTGAAGGAGGGACGCGCCTCCTTGAAATTGATTACATGTACAGATCTGCAATCCTGGGATGCACACATCTGACCTCACAAGACTCAACATACTGAAAGTTTTGAAACATGATTAGAATAACTATTGGTTTTGTTCACATTTTTGTGAAAGATGCACAGACTATGCATTCATTGACAATGACATTTGATACAAAGTAGACTTGGACAAGTTACTCGGACAAGGCTATGATGGCTGTTTCATAATGGCAAGCATCCAGTGTTCAAGCAAAGATTCGTGAAAAGTATCCAAAAGCAGCCTTTACAAGGTTTA
The DNA here is from genome assembly GCF_019279795.1 of Protopterus annectens. Lineage (NCBI taxonomy): Eukaryota > Metazoa > Chordata > Ceratodontiformes > Protopteridae > Protopterus > Protopterus annectens. Next base: position 1,108,477,773 of record NC_056732.1, read on the forward strand.
GTCTGAGAAGCACAGCACAGTGGATAGTCAGTGTGATCTGAATGATGGTCCTGAAATATATAGTGCTGTTGACGTTATCAAGATTAATTTTTTTTTCTGTGACAGTCCAAAATGATGAGCATTGGTGCCAAATATACCTCTTCTGTGGAGACATGATGGACCGAGAAATATAAATCCATTCATGTGTTTAGTCAGAAGTTTGATAAAATATTTGACTGCCTGGATGGTCTTCAAAAGATCGCTGTCAGTGAAACCAGACAAAATGCACTTGCAGTATTTTACTCCATGCTTGCTCTTCATGCATATTTCTTATTTCTCATTCCATTATTGCAAATTACTCAACAGTTCTGAGCCCATTGCCCAGATGTTGCAATCTGTTCAACTTGGTAAAGGTTGAACAACATATCAACAGTCTCATTGAAATAGACCACATTAGGAATGACAATCTCAGTAAGGCAAGAATCAAGATCACTAGCAGATAAAGCCACGAGTAAACCGTTTATATGCACACCCGGAACAGACACCAACCTAACTAATAAGAAGAAATGCTCCTACTTAAGCCTGAACCTGCAAACGTCCCTGAAAATTATAGGCCAATAACTTGCCTCCTGACACTGTTTAAACTGTACACTGGAATTTATGCTGACTGAGTTTATAGTCATTTAGAAGAAAGCTCAGTTATGGCAATGGAACAAAAGGACGGTTAAAGTCATATGGAATAAAAAATCATTTATTGTTAAGTCATAGTGGAGAATTGTAAAACAGGCAAGAATAAGTACAACATGGATTGACTACAAAAACATTTGATAGTATCACACATTAATGTATAAAAGAGCACTTTAAAATGTATAACATACACTTTACACTGATCGATTACATGACAGTGACCATGAAACAGTGGTAGAGCACTTTGCAATTAAGCCATGATGAAGGACAAATTATTATTTCAGGGAAAAACTTCAATGGGGAATACTCCAGGGTGACTCTGTTACTGCTGCTACTCTGTTTTGCCCTATAATTTGGATCCTAGAAAACAACAGCGTGTAAAGACCTCTCATCTTCTCTTTGTCAATGATTTAAAACTGTACAGCTCAGAGGAGGAACTGAAAGCACAACTGCAAGTCAGCCGATATAAGAGAGTGTCATTTAGTCTTGATAAATGTGCAAAACAAACCTTTAAAGCAGGAAAACTGCAGCACCAAGAAAACATCAGTTTGGTACAAGAATGTGATATAAAACAACTTCAGCAAGAGTACAAATATTTGGGAATGGGAACTGATAAAACAATCAACAATAAAACATGAGCAAATGAAAATCAAAATTACTAAGGAATACTTTAGATGACTTAAATGAATCCTGAAAACAGCATTTACATCTAGCAACACAATCCAAGCTATAAACCAATTTGTTCTTCCTGTCCTAAATTAATTTTGTGTGTTTGACTGACCTCAGTGTTGCATAGATTATATAGGAAAACAAGGATGCTTCTTACTCACCAGATGATTTATAAAAAATCAGTGCATACCAAGATTATATGTTTTCCACATTCTGAAGAAGGGATATTCCTCCTTTGAAATTGATTACATGTACAGATCTGCAGTCATGGGACTCCACACATCTGCTGACCTCACAAATGTAGTGAACGTTTTGAAAAATGAGAATAAATCTAAGATACATGACTTCTCTGCTTTTCCCTGCTTAGGCTTGCAGAAGCATATCGGCATCAAGCAGAAATGGAAATCTAACTAGAAGTAGATAAAAATCGGGCAGCAACTGAATGTACCAAGAAACAAAAGAATACAAGGTCGGTGATGGACCAATTGAGAAGATGAAAAAATGTGGAAAATGCATAAATATAGTTGCAAGTATAGAACACTTCTGGAAAAACCTCATGCTAATCAGGAACAAAAGCAGGAATGGTCAAGGCAAGGTGAATTCGAACTAAGAGAGGAAAGGTCAATATTAGCGGCACAAGATAGTGGACTATCATGTACACATTGGTTTACAATGTCCATTGCACATGTGGGAGAAACGGACAAATGTAGGTTTTGTAAAACAGAAATGGAAACGGTTGAAGTTGAACACCTTGTTAATGGTTGCAACATACGGTAGAAGGACACTGTATACTGACAAGCATAATAATGTGGCAAGACTGTTGTACTGGGCATTGTGCAAACATTATGGTACTGAAGTGGCTTAAAAACACTGGAAACATAAGCTGCAATTTAAGCATTATAGAAAATGCTAGCATACATCACATGGGATCATCCTCAATTACCAACAGCTCAAAAGACAGATGCTAGAAAACCAGATATTAGTGGTCCAAGAGAAGAAGACAAAAGTAGCATTGATCATCGAACTCTACACACCCACTGACTACAGTGTGTTATGTACAGAGAGACACAAAGTCAAACTCCTACTATATCAGGATTTGCAGGCAGAAATGAGAGCAGTGTGGAAGAAAGATACCCAGGCAGTTCCAGTAGTAGTAGGAGCAATGGGTCTTATTAAAAAAGAATATACATTCGTATTTAGACATGTTACCAATGAATGTAACTCCATACCAATTGCAGGAGGACTGAGGAGTCATTACGGGGCAGTGCACATTCATTGCAGGTACTCTGAAGAGCACTTTGGCAGACATCAAAGATTGATGACACCGTACTGATTTTGTAAACTTTTAATCATACTTTGATTTAGGAATGCAGTACATTCCTGTCACGATGATAGAAACCCAAAAGATTTGCTCTATCCACTTTCTAAGGAGGTACTACAAGGTAGGTAGGGAGATTTGTGTGTGTCATACCTGTCAAATGTACAGATTTTCAGTGTCCAGATTTCTGCTTTATATTTCTAGTCTGTGTGTGTATGTCTGAAATGACCTGCTTAGAGTTAGCAGGTGGAATTTATTTTCAAGGAATTGAGAGCTTCAAGGGAAGATAAGTTTACTGCTGCTCATCATGCTAGGTTTGTACAAATGTGCAACTCTTCTGTTTAGCAAATGGTATCATTGTAGTATAGAATTTTAAAGCAGTGTTAGTAGCACAGCAGGTAGCATACTTGCATCTTGCTACAGAGGGCTGTAGCTTCTACTCCCACAGCATGTAAATGTGTATTTTAAGGGGATGGGGTGCTGCAGTCCTGTCCTGAGTATGTCCCTTTGGTGCCTAGTAACTATGAACCTAGTTTTCAGCTTGTTACATATTCCTGTTGCAATATACCAGCATACCATTTCTTTTAATGTAACATAGGCAATTTATTCTTCTAGGGCAATGGGCACTACATTTATAGATGAAACACTGAAATGTATGTTTTATAGCAACAATCTCTTCATTAGTTTCAGATCTTTGTAATGTGGAATTCAGATGACTTCTGCAGACAGCAGAGATTGTGCATATGGAGTAATATTGGTGGATTATAATGACAGAAGTTTGAGTGGCCTTTTATGTTTGAAATGTTCTGAACTAGGCAGTTTGTCATTACTGGTTCATATGTTTTGAATTGTTTCACTGCTTACTGGAAAATGTTAAAAACTGTAAATTTAAAATACACTCTAACAGGTGGTGCAGGTGCTGTACAAGGGAAATAATTCAATTATAGTTTCATAGGTAGGTACTAGGCTATTGGGCCTATATAAGCCTAACCAAAGGTACCCTGGCTTTCGCCACCCAAGAAAATTATTTTCCTGTGCCACTGTCAAGCATAGCCACAGAAGTGATCCCCGGGGTGAATTTCCTATCTCCCATCAGGAACATGAATCACTATACTTTTGCATGGGCCTAAAAATGTGTGCATTTGATATGCTTTGAAAACGGCACAAAGGTAAACTTAACCTGCCACTGCCCAGATGCATTCTCTTTGAATGTGGGTTTCAATGCTGTTTCCATCAATGTGAGTATCAAAAGCAGAGAAGTTTTAATGCTAAGTCTGTTTTCATTGCAAGACTGTTGCTTTGTTTAGTAAATGTGAAATGCGTGCTGCAGTGTTTCTGCTGTAAAATTTGAAATAAAAGTTGTGAATTAAATCCAAATATCTGTAATCATTGTAGAAGTAAAGCATAACACAGTATGCATACTGACAGATTTGAACAGTGTCTGTGGCAAATGGTGAGAAATAACCAAGTAATGGGACACTGCTGGAATGGCTGTGTGTGTGTGTGTGTGTGTGTATGTGAGGGACTGTGTGGGGGCGGGGCTGTGTGGGGTAGGGGGAGGGGCAGTGGGGTAGGGGGTGGGGCTACGTGGGCGGGGCTCTGGGTTTTGCACCCCCCTGGAAAAAATCCTGCGGGCTCCCTTGACTATGGGGGGTGGCAATATCCTTAGCCAATATCCGGAAGCCCAGTGGTGACAGGTTTAAGGGAAAGCAAAGACCTGAGCGATTTATTTAATGGTGGACTAATGATAGTTATACAAAAGAACACGATGTACAATGTTTGTAACTGAAAATGTGCTAATATGATTTGTTTTCTTTTATATTATTGTATGCTTGCTTGTGTCTTAACTGATAATTTAATATAGATGCTAAAAAGAGAACTTTTTTTGCAGTTTACTTTAGGTGGAATTGTCTTGCCATGTTTGAATGATCTAGTGTCCTTAAAATGTTTCTGCTTAAAGAAGTTTGATAAGTAATTGATTGGTGTGCTTAAGTCACATGATGTGCTTGTACTTAAAAATGGTGGTGGATGCAGTGTTTCTAATTTTCTGATAAAGTTCCAGTACTAAATGTGAAGGAAAGCTCTAAAACGTTTGTGGTATGTTCAGGGTTTCCCCAACAGTCTACTTTGCTGTTGTGCTAGTTTTGGCTTATCAGTTTGAAGTGATTTAACTTGAAAGTTTCTATGACTCAAACAAAGACAGAATTGGGCAAGACTAATCCTAAGGCTGTCAGTTATAAGATTAATTCGAGAAAGACCAAAACACAAAAGGGAAAACTAACTGCACAGGGACAAGTAATGCTAATATCTACATACCAATTATTAAAATATAGCATTGTAAAAAATATGTGTCAGAGATCACTGTGCATTCTTGAGAATATAGGAAAACTGGATTCAACCTGGTACTTATAGGTTTCATAGGTTCATACTAGGCTATCTGCCCTAGGGCATTTATAAGCCTAGCCAGAATGTGTTTGGCTTTCGCCACCCATTTTAAACTTATTTTGCTATTCCCTTTTTTGAGGTTAGTATACTGTGCCTCTGTCTAACAGTGACACAGAAGTGATACCCGGGGTAAACCTACGATATCCCATCCACTCATCAAAATTCCTCTTGAAGAGAGTCAATGAGGGACTCTGCCTAACCTGGACTGGGATTTTATTCCAGAGTGAAGGGAGCCTCAGGGTTATGAATCTATCCCTCCAGCATGTCCTATTTATTTCAGTGCTGAGGTTCAAGACTCTCGAGCGCGTAGCTCGATGGGATTTGGATTTTCTGAGGTGCAGCATGTCCATTAATTCCGGGTTGGACATGGCTTTATACATCAGGCACAAATCGCCTCTGAACAGGCTGTATGCCACTGAGTAGAGCTGGAGTTTCTTTAACCGGGCAGCATATGGCATCTGTTTGAGCCCTTTGATCCTCTTGGTGAGGTACTTTTGGGGTCTTTCCAGTTGCTGCAGGTGTCTGGTAAGGTACATCCCAAAAGGGGCATTGTACTCAATTATGGGTCTGATGAGGGATGAGTAAAGAGGCCGATGGCGTCCCTGATCTAGATGTGAATCCCTTCATGATTAGGTGGGCTATATAAAATGTTTTTCTAACCACTTTGGCCACATGGTTGTCAAATGAGAGATTGCTATCAACTTGGGTCCCCAGGTCCCTAATTACTTCTTCTGTACTTAATGGATTACCACCTATGTGGTAATTTGTGGGCACTTTGTTTTTGCCAAAGGGGATGACTATACACTTTTTGGCATTTAGCTTGAGGCCATGGCTCTGGCACCAGTTGTCTGTTTCTATGAGGCCCTTTTGGAGGATGCTTGTGTCGACTGAAGAGTCGATTATGGCGCCCAGTTTGCAGTCATCTGGGGGACACCACTTGTAACTGGTTTGGAGTCTGACATGGCTCCAGCAATTCTAACCATGTGGGTTCTGTCCTTGAGCCAGTTTGCAATCCATCTAGTGACATAGGGGTTTATATTTAAGCCGGTGAGCTTATTTATAATGCCCGAATGGGGTATTGTATCGAAGGCTTTTGCGAGGTCCAGGTAGGCTGTGTGGACAACCTTCCCCTCGTAAATGGCCTTGGTGACTGTTTCAAAGAAATCAACCAGGTTTAAGAGGCAGGATCTGCCCTTAACAAAGCCGAACTGGGTAGGATCCAGTGTCTGTAGGTCCCCAATATCTTTATTTATGAGGTCCATGATGATCCTTTCCATAGCTTTGCAGACCAAGCTAGTCAGGCTTATGGGGCGATAGTTTCCAGGATCCGTTGAGGCACCACCTTTATGGAGAGGGACCACTGTTGCTGTACGCCACTCTTTGGGCACATATCCTGTAGTAAGGCTGAGATTGAACAGTAGTTTTATGTTTGGGTTTAGCTCTTCTTGGAGTTCATGTAGGGCCTTAGCCGGGACACCATCTGGTCCCATTGATGCTGTGTTTTTTGCTTTGGAGAGGGTGCTCTTACCTGAGCATCTGAGATGTCAGGGGCAGCACTCTGCTGGGATAGATATTTGCCCTTTTGGTGGGGAGGGAGAAGTTTGCTGAACCTGTCAGCTAGGATGTTGGCAATGTCTGTGGGTTCGGTGTATTTTTTGTCATTTTGGATTAATTCTGAGCATATCTGGGAATTACCACCCAGGTTCCTACATAACTAAAGAAAGCCTTGTGATTATCCTTAGTGTCCTGTGCAATTTTTCTCTCGAAGCTAGCCTTAGACAATTTTATGTGTGCCCGTAGTTTTTTGCTAATACTGATCAGTGATGCCTTCCCTTTTTGGGATTTTGCTCTATCATTTAGTAGCTTTCTCCTTCTATTGTATAGTTTGTTTATGGCTGGGGTCCACCAGACAGGACGTCTGCCTTTGGAGGATTGGGTCTTGGTTTTATTTGGGATTGCATGATCCATGCATTCCTGAAGGTGTTCATAGAATGCGTTTATAAAGGATTCTGCGGTCTGGGCCATATTTTCCACAGGCCCGGGGGCTTTGAAGGATTCCACCTCAGTTTTGAGGAGTGTGAAATTTGCTTTAGAAGTTTTTCACTGTGGTTTTCTGGGCAGGGGTGGGGTCGGGATGTGAATATCCAGTGAGATTAGTTTATGGTCTGATCTTACCAGTGAGGGATACACTTCTGGTCTGGAGCATAGAGTCCCCATGTTGGTGATGATCAGGTCCAGTATGTTTTCCCCTCTTGTGGGAGTGGTAACAAGTTGTTCCATAGCATTTGAGTTTATAAATTCTAGGAACCTTTGGGCTAGGGTGTTGGAGCTAGAGTAATGCTCCCAGTCTAGGTTTGGGTAGTTGAAGTCACCCAATATAATGGTGTTTGGAGAGACCTTCATATTTTCCAGTGTTCTCAGGAAGGCCGAGTGGGGTTCCTGGGTTTGGGAGGGTGGTCTGTAGCAGGCTATAAACTGGAAGGCAGTTTTACCCACTGTTAGTTGCACATGGATAGTCTCTGACCTGGAGGTGTGGGTATCTTTGATGAATATAGATACTCCCCCTCCTTTTGTGGTTCGGTCCAAGTTTTGGGTCCAAAAAGCATGGTATGAGGTATAACCTGGTAGTGCTGGGGTGCTATCGGGAGCCCTGAACCAGGTTTCTGTTATTGCACAGATATCGATGTTCTCCATGCTAAGGAGAGTTTCGAGTGTGTGCATCTTGAGGTTTAGACTTCTGGCGTTGAGTAGCATTACTCTTAGTTTCTTATCCCTTGTGATACCTATGGAGGTGGGTTTGTCTTTTGAGCCTTGCCTAAAAAAGGCACTATGGGGGTAGCAAGAGCCTTTGCCAATATCCGAAAGCCCAGGGGTGACAGGTGCAAGCCATCCCTAGCGAAGCATCGTGGCTTGTCGAGCATATCATCCCAAGCTGACAGGCATTGGATCCCCTTTGAATGACACCAGTACTTAAGCCAATTGTTGAAATTGATCATCTTGTCTTCATATTGTGGCATCATTCTTGGTGAGGGTAAGATGCTACTCAAGGTCAGGGTCATACCGACCTGGGCTACATGCTGAGAGAGCTGCTTTATGTCTCTTTTCATGTAGTCCAGGGAGGTACGTCTCAGGTCATTCACACCAGCATGGACAATGGCGAGTCATATTTGTACTTGCCTTGGAGTGACCTGAGTGCTTGTGTTATGTGGCGGATCCTAGCGCCCAACAGGCTGCTCACCATGACCCTCTCCTTGTTCAGCCTGGTGAGTGGGACGTCAGTGTGCCTGACGATAGAGTCACCTATTACAAGTGTATCAGGTGTGTTGTTTAGTCTTAAGGGCTGCGACTGTTTGGCACACTGGCTTTGTGAGATATGTGTTGCACGTGTTTTGTTTTGGGGTAGCGGCTGCTTGGGTGTCTGCTTTGCAGGTCTCTGCTGCTTCGGCAGATCTTTATTTAGAGCCTCGAGTATGTTTTGTGTGATTATGTGTTTGGTTTGCTGTCGTGGTAGGTCTATGTGAGACTGGAATTGTAGTGAGTGCGGTTTCCTTCTCCTCCTGACTGGTTATGCCAGTACTGAGTTGAGAGAGCTTAGCCTCCAGTTTGGCTATATGGTTGCATCTCTCACATGTGTTGGAATTTGTTGGGAGGAGGAGAGGGTTGTCTGTGTACATGAGGCAGTTGTAACATTGCCTCAAGATTACCAGATTCACCAGCTGGACCGGAGAGGAGATTGACAACTGACCTTTGGACATGCTAGAATAATAATGGGAATTCCTTAATAATTGAAAACCAGGGCCAGTGGGGAGTGAGGGTGTAGTGCTTTTAATTTTTAGTGCAAACTTATATAATTGCTTTAGTGAGCAAGTGCCAGGTAACTTAAGTGCAATGTGTTACAGGTAACTTAAATGCAAAACGACAAACAGTAACTTTCTTTCAAGTGAAACAAGGAAATAAGTACAGTAAGCAATGCAGATATCACTAGTGATCCACAGAAGCGCTGAGAAGCCACGTATTAGGTGGAATTAGCGTTCCAGGGAAATAACAAGCAAACAAACAACAAGCATATAAACAAAGCTAGATTCAGCAGGCCTGGATCTAGTCTATGCTACAGCAAACAAGGTGTACCAATTTCGGTAAGATACAGTTCAAATATTCAGGCACTATAAACCTTTAACCAGAAATTCCCAGCTCAGAAGGGCAGAGTCCAGCCTCTTCTCCCAAAAGAGTGCAGACCACAAACCTTCTTAATGTAAAATAACTGGTCTGAAGCCCAAGTGCTTAATCCAAAAGACTTAGAATGACAGCTACACTTTAATCACGTTACTACCAAGCAGTAATAAATACAATTGAATACTTTAGAGAATGCCTGGATTAGTGCTCAAGTTACACAAACAAAGCTATATCCAGCAGGCCCGAATCCAATCTATGCCACAGCAAACAAGGCGCACCAACTTCAGTAAGAAGCAGTTCAGATATGCATGCACTATAAGCCTTCAACCAGAAATTCCCAGCTCAGAAGGGCAGAGTCCAGCCTCTCCTCCCACAAGAGTGCAGACCACAAACCCTCTTAATGTAAAATAACTGGCCTGAAAGCCCAAGTGCTTAAACCAGAATTAATACACTTTTAGAATAACAGACACTGAGCCCTCAATCAGCAGTTCCCAACCTAGAAGGATGTAAGCTACCTGTTCTGCCACTACAGTGCAGACCACAAACCCTCTCAGTGCAAAACAACTGGTCTGAAGCCCAAGTGTTTAAACCAAAAGGCTTAGAATGAGTTACACTAAGCAGTAATAAATACAATTGAGTACTTTTAAGATGATGCAAAAGTAAAAAAAGTAGGTAGAAACACAAGTACAGTAAAAGCACATGAAATTATTATTTTTTTTTTCTGAACAAGTGCTGAGACCAAAGAAACAGATTTGAGAGCTGAAACTAGAAAACTGGCTAGTTATAAGAAAAAAACTAAGCTAGGAGGCTTCCCTCCACCACAGAAGGGGTTGGGGGCTCAGAAGCCTACAAATAGTCTATACCACTTAACAGGAAAGGCAGGAAACAAGCTTAATTTTTTTTTTCTGTTTCCCAGATGCTCTCTTTGTACACAGTAGGAGTGCCTGAAATCAGAATATGATCTCACTGCACTCAGTTGAGTGAGCAAATGAGATGGGCCCAGAAGGAGTATCCAAACACAAATTTACAAGAGGGGCGGGCAGTTGCAAGGCCACTAAGATTAACACCAAAACAAAAACAGGGAGGGTGGGTGGGACTAACTGAAGAGCAGAGTGAAAACTTCCAGTTCAGTTAATATTCCTTCCACACAGTTAAAATCAATTTAAATACTGTATTTTTTTGAAAAAAAAAAGAGCAGATAAAGGTACTTAAATTCTCTTATACGTCCAGTTGAATATAGCAAGTTCTTAGCCGGCCAAAGCTGAGGTTTTAAGCAGAAAATATTTCACACTGTACCACTTAAATAGGCAAGGACAGGAAATCAAAGAATGTGACTACCCCCACACCTGTAATTACTAGCAAATAACAAAATTCAGCAAACACTGACTAACTTCCAGTTCAGCTAATATTCCTTCCACACAGTTAAAATCAATTTAAATACTGTATTTTTTGAAAAAAAAGAGCAGATAAAGGTACTTAAATTCTCTTATACGTCCAGTTGAATATAGCAAGTTCTTAGCCGGCCAAAGCTGAGGTTTTAAGCAGAAAATATTTCACACTGTACCACTTAAATAGGCAAGGACAGGAAATCAAAGAATGTGACTACCCCACACCTGTAATTACTAGCAAATAACAAAATTCAGCAAACACTGACTAACTTCCAGTTCAGCTAATATTCCTTCCACACAGTTAAAATCAATTTAAATACTGTATTTTTTGAAAAAAAAAGAGCAGATAAAGGTACTTAAATTCTCTTATACGTCCAGTTGAATATAGCAAGTTCTTAGCCGGCCAAAGCTGAGGTTTTTAAGCAGAAAATATTTCACACTGTACCACTTAAATAGGCAAGGACAGGAAATCAAAGAATGTGACTACCCCCACACCTGTAATTACTAGCAAATAACAAAATTCAGCAAACACTGACTAACTTCCAGTTCAGCTAATATTCCTTCCACACAGTTAAAATCAATTTAAATACTGTATTTTTTGAAAAAAAAGAGCAGATAAAGGTACTTAAATTCTCTTATACGTCCAGTTGAATATAGCAAGTTCTTAGCAGGCCAAAGCTGAGGTTTTAAGCAGAAAATATTTCACGCTGTACCACTTAAGTAGGCAAAGACAGGAAATCAAAGAATGTGACTACCCCCACCTGTAATTACTAGCAAATAACAAAATTCAGCAAACACTGACTAACTTCCAGTTCAGCTAATATTCCTTCCACACAGTTAAAATCAATTTAAATACTGTATTGTTTTGAAAAAAAGAGCAGATAAAGGTACTTAAATTCTCTTATCGTCCAGTTGAATATAGCAAGTTCTTAGCCGGCCAAAGCTGAGGTTTTAAGCAGAAAATATTTCACACTGTACCACTTAAATAGGCAAGGACAGGAAATCAAAGAATGTGACTACCCCACACCTGTAATTACTAGCAAATAACAAAATTCAGCAAACACTGACTAACTTCCAGTTCAGCTAATATTCCTTCCACACAGTTAAAATCAATTTAAATACTGTATTTTTGAAAAAAAAGAGCAGATAAAGGTACTTAAATTCTCTTATACGTCCAGTTGAAAATAGCAAGTTCTTAGCCGGCCAAAGCTGAGGTTTTAAGCAGAAAATATTTCACACTGTACCACTTAAATAGGCAAGGACAGGAAATCAAAGAATGTGACTACCCCACACCTGTAATTACTAGCAAATAACAAAATTCAGCAAACACTGACTAACTTCCAGTTCAGCTAATATTCCTTCCACACAGTTAAAATCAATTTAAATACTGTATTTTTTGAAAAAAAAGAGCAGATAAAGGTACTTAAATTCTCTTATTTCATCCAGTTGAATATAGCAAGTTCTTAGCCGGCCAAAGCTGAGGTTTTTAAGCAGAAAATATTTCACACTGTACCACTTAAATAGGCAAGGACAGGAAATCAAAGAATGTGACTACCCCCACACCTGTAATTACTAGCAAATAACAAAATTCAGCAAACACTGACTAACTTCCAGTTCAGCTAATATTCCTTCCACACAGTTAAAATCAATTTAAATACTGTATTTTTTGAAAAAAAGAGCAGATAAAGGTACTTAAATTCTCTTATACGTCCAGTTGAATATAGCAAGTTCTTAGCCGGCCAAAGCTGAGGTTTTAAGCAGAAAATATTTCACACTGTACCACTTAAATAGGCAAGGACAGGAAATCAAAGAATGTGACTACCCCCACACCTGTAATTACTAGCAAATAACAAAATTCAGCAAACACTGACTAACTTCCAGTTCAGCTAATATTCCTTCCACACAGTTAAAATCAATTTAAATACTGTATTTTTTGAAAAAAAGAGCAGATAAAGGTACTTAAATTCTCTTATCGTCCAGTTGAATATAGCAAGTTCTTAGCGGCCAAAGCTGAGGTATTTAAGCAGAAAATATTTCACACTGTACCACTTAAATAGGCAAGGACAGGAAATCAAAGAATGTGACTACCCCCACACCTGTAATTACTAGCAAATAACAAAATTCAGCAAACACTGACTAACTTCCAGTTCAGCTAATATTCCTTCCACACAGTTAAAATCAATTTAAATACTGTATTTTTTGAAAAAAAGAGCAGATAAAGGTACTTAAATTCTCTTATACGTCCAGTTGAATATAGCAAGTTCTTAGCCGGCCAAAGCTGAGGTTTTTAAGCAGAAAATATTTCACACTGTACCACTTAAATAGGCAAGGACAGGAAATCAAAGAATGTGACTACCCCCACACCTGTAATTACTAGCAAATAACAAAATTCAGCAAACACTGACTAACTTCCAGTTCAGCTAATATTCCTTCCACACAGTTAAAATCAATTTAAATACTGTATTTTTTGGAAAAAAAAGAGCAGATAAAGGTACTTAAATTCTCTTATACGTCCAGTTGAATATAGCAAGTTCTTAGCCGGCCAAAGCTGAGGTTTTAAGCAGAAAATATTTCACACTGTACCACTTAAATAGGCAAGGACAGGAAATCAAAGAATGTGACTACCCCCACACCTGTAATTACTAGCAAATAACAAAATTCAGCAAACACTGACTAACTTCCAGTTCAGCTAATATTCCTTCCACACAGTTAAAATCAATTTAAATACTGTATTTTTTGGGGAAAAAAAGAGCAGATAAAGGTACTTAAATTCTCTTATACGTCCAGTTGAATATAGCAAGTTCTTAGCCGGCCAAAGCTGAGGTTTTTAAGCAGAAAATATTTCACACTGTACCACTTAAATAGGCAAGGACAGGAAATCAAAGAATGTGACTACCCCACACCTGTAATTACTAGCAAATAACAAAATTCAGCAAACACTGACTAACTTCCAGTTCAGCTAATATTCCTTCCACACAGTTAAAATCAATTTAAATACTGTATTTTTTTGAAAAAAAAGAGCAGATAAAGGTACTTAAATTCTCTTAACGTCCAGTTGAATATAGCAAGTTCTTAGCCGGCCAAAGCTGAGATTTTAAGCAGAAAATATTTCACACTGTACCACTTAAATAGGCAAGGACAGGAAATCAAAGAATGTGACTACCCCACACCTGTAATTACTAGCAAATAACAAAATTCAGCAAACACTGACTAACTTCCAGTTCAGCTAATATTCCTTCCACACAGTTAAAATCAATTTAAATACTGTATTTTTTGAAAAAAAGAGCAGATAAAGGTACTTAAATTCTCTTATCGTCCAGTTGAATATAGCAAGTTCTTAGCCGGCCAAAGCTGAGGTTTTAAGCAGAAAATATTTCACACTGTACCACTTAAATAGGCAAGGACAGGAAATCAAAGAATGTGACTACCCCACACCTGTAATTACTAGCAAATAACAAAATTCAGCAAACACTGACTAACTTCCAGTTCAGCTAATATTCCTTCCACACAGTTAAAATCAATTTAAATACTGTATTTTTTGAAAAAAAAGAGCAGATAAAGGTACTTAAATTCTCTTATCGTCCAGTTGAATATAGCAAGTTCTTAGCCGGCCAAAGCTGAGGTTTTAAGCAGAAAATATTTCACGCTGTACCACTTAAATAGGCAAGGACAGGAAATCAAAGAATGTGACTACCCCACACCTGTAATTACTAGCAAATAACAAAATTCAGCAAACACTGACTAACTTCCAGTTCAGCTAATATTCCTTCCACACAGTTAAAATCAATTTAAATACTGTATTTTTTGAAAAAAAGAGCAGATAAAGGTACTTAAATTCTCTTATACGTCCAGTTGAATATAGCAAGTTCTTAGCCGGCCAAAGCTGAGGTTTTAAGCAGAAAATATTTCACACTGTACCACTTAAATAGGCAAGGACAGGAAATCAAAGAATGTGACTACCCCCACACCTGTAATTACTAGCAAATAACAAAATTCAGCAAACACTGACTAACTTCCAGTTCAGCTAATATTCCTTCCACACAGTTAAAATCAATTTAAATACTGTATTTTTTGAAAAAAAGAGCAGATAAAGGTACTTAAATTCTCTTATACGTCCAGTTGAATATAGCAAGTTCTTAGCCGGCCAAAGCTGAGGTTTTAAGCAGAAAATATTTCACACTGTACCACTTAAATAGGCAAGGACAGGAAATCAAAGAATGTGACTACCCCCACACCTGTAATTACTAGCAAATAACAAAATTCAGCAAACACTGACTAACTTCCAGTTCAGCTAATATTCCTTCCACACAGTTAAAATCAATTTAAATACTGTATTTTTTGAAAAAAAGAGCAGATAAAGGTACTTAAATTCTCTTATCGTCCAGTTGAATATAGCAACTTCTTAGCCGGCCAAAGCTGAGGTTTTAAGCAGAAAATATTTCACACTGTACCACTTAAATAGGCAAGGACAGGAAATCAAAGAATGTGACTACCCCCACACCTGTAATTACTAGCAAATAACAAAATTCAGCAAACACTGACTAACTTCCAGTTCAGCTAATATTCCTTCCACACAGTTAAAATCAATTTAAATACTGTATTTTTTGAAAAAAAAGAGCAGATAAAGGTACTTAAATTCTCTTATACGTCCAGTTGAATATAGCAAGTTCTTAGCCGGCCAAAGCTGAGGTTTTTAAGCAGAAAATATTTCACACTGTACCACTTAAATAGGCAAGGACAGGAAATCAAAGAATGTGACTACCCAACACCTGTAATTACTAGCAAATAACAAAATTCAGCAAACACTGACTAACTTCCAGTTCAGCTAATATTCCTTCCACACAGTTAAAATCAATTTAAATACTGTATTTTTTGAAAAAAAAGAGCAGATAAAGGTACTTAAATTCTCTTATACGTCCAGTTGAATATAGCAAGTTCTTAGCCGGGCAAAGCTTTTAAGCAGAAAATATTTCACACTGTACCACTTAAATAGGCAAGGACAGGAAATCAAAGAATGTGACTACCCCCACACCTGTAATTACTAGCAAATAACAAAATTCAGCAAACACTGACTAACTTCCAGTTCAGCTAATATTCCTTCCACACAGTTAAAATCAATTTAAATACTGTATTTTTTGAAAAAAAAAGAGCAGATAAAGGTACTTAAATTCTCTTATACGTCCAGTTGAATATAGCAAGTTCTTAGCCGGCCAAAGCTGAGGTTTTTAAGCAGAAAATATTTCACACTGTACCACTTAAATAGGCAAGGACAGGAAATCAAAGAATGTGACTACCCCACACACCTGTAATTACTAGCAAATAACAAAATTCAGCAAACACTGACTAACTTCCAGTTCAGCTAATATTCCTTCCACACAGTTAAAATCAATTTAAATACTGTATTTTTTTAAAAAAAGAGCAGATAAAGGTACTTAAATTCTCTTATATGTCCAGTTGAATATAGCAAGTTCTTAGCCGGCCAAAGCTGAGGTTTTTAAGCAGAAAATATTTCACACTGTACCACTTAAATAGGCAAGGACAGGAAATCAAAGAATGTGACTACCCCCACACCTGTAATTACTAGCAAATAACAAAATTCAGCAAACACTGACTAACTTCCAGTTCAGCTAATATTCCTTCCACACAGTTAAAATCAATTTAAATACTGTATTTTTTTGAAAAAAAAAGAGCAGATAAAGGTACTTAAATTCTCTTATACGTCCAGTTGAATATAGCAAGTTCTTAGCCGCCAAAGCTGAGGTTTTTAAGCAGAAAATATTTCACACTGTACCACTTAAATAGGCAAGGACAGGAAATCAAAGAATGTGACTACCCCACACCTGTAATTACTAGCAAATAACAAAATTCAGCAAACACTGACTAACTTCCAGTTCAGCTAATATTCCTTCCACACAGTTAAAATCAATTTAAATAATGTATTTTTTGAAAAAAAAAGAGCAGATAAAGGTACTTAAATTCTCTTATACGTCCAGTTGAATATAGCAAGTTCTTAGCCGGCCAAAGCTGAGGTTTTTAAGCAGAAAATATTTCACACTGTACCACTTAAATAGGCAAGGACAGGAAATCAAAGAATGTGACTACCCCCACACCTGTAATTACTAGCAAATAACAAAATTCAGCAAACACTGACCAATTTCCAGTTCAGCTAATATTCCTTCCACACAGTTAAAATCAATTTAAATGCTGTATTTTTTTGAAAAAAAAGAGCAGATAAAGGTACTTAAATTCTCTTATATGTCCAGTTGAATATAGCAAGTTCTTAGCCGGCCAAAGCTGATGTTTTAAGCAGAAAATATTTCACACTGTACCACTTAAATAGGCAAGGACAGGAAATCAAAGAATGTGACTACCCCCATACCTGTAATTACTAGCAAATAACAAAATTCAGCAAACACTGACTAACTTCCAGTTCAGCTAATATTTCTTCCACACAGTTAAAATCAATTTAAATACTGTATTTTTTGAAAAAAAAGAGCAGATAAAGGTACTTGAATTCTCTTATACGTCCAGTTGAATATAGCAAGTTCTTAGCCGGCCAAAGCTGAGGGTTTAAGCAGAAAATATTTCACACTGTACCACTTAAATAGGCAAGGACAGGAAATCAAAGAATGTGACTACCCCCACACCTGTAATTACTAGCAAATAACAAAATTCAGCAAACACTGACTAACTTCCAGATCAGCTAATATTCCTTCCACACAGTTAAAATCAATTTAACTACTGTATTTTTTTTAAAAAAAAAAGAGCAGATAAAGGTACTTAAATTCTCTTATACGTCCAGTTAAATATAGCAAGTTCTTAGCCGGCCAAAGCTAAGGTTTTTAAGCAGAAAATATTTCACACTGTACCACTTAAATAGGCAAGGACAGGAAATCAAAGAATGTGACTACCCCCAATAACAAAATTCAGCAAACACTGACTAACTTCCAGTTCAGCTAATATTCCTTCCACACAGTTAAAATCAATTTAAATACTGTATTTTTTTGAAAAAAAAGAGCAGATAAAGGTACTTAAATTCTCTTATACGTCCAGTTGAATATAGCAAGTTCTTAGCCGGCCAAAGCTGAGGTTTTTAAGCTGCGTGTTTTACTGCTTGTTTAAACCATGGTTTATTAAGTTAAAAGGAGAGAGAAGCACTTTTGCCTTTGTCAAAACTTCATCAGATCTAAGTTATATATATATATATATATATATATATATATATATATATATATATATATAGAGCAGCAACAAGTAATGTTTACTTTTCTATTTTCCAAAAAAAGCTAAGTAAATTACACACAATGAAATCATTGGTGTACACCAGCTCATACCTCTCAAAGTCTTTGCACAAGAAATCTGGACAAAGCCAAACATAATGAAGGGGGGCAAAGGCCCTGAAATAGGGACAACTTTTAGATATTGCTCTTATAAACCAAGAAAGCTGTTAAAATAAAAGGTTTTGTGTTACCATACATTTTCTGATGGATATGAAGTCTGAAACTCCACTCCAGTGTCTTTCATTATTTAACAAATTCAATTCTCACTAATTTGCCTGAAAACCATAAATTTTATGAGGAACAGACCAAAATATGACTAAAAAAAGCTAAACAGTTGAGAGTTATGCATCAGCTTATGATGTGCACAGCCTCAAGAGTATTAGAGTAAAAAGCAGCAGCTCAGGAACAGAACCCTGAGATACACCTCTCCTGATGGCATTGGAGTGGGACAGTCGGCAATCTAAGAGAGATCAGAAAGTTTTGGTTTGTGTTCAAAACACCTGGCAAACCAAATACATGACTGGGTTTTTAGTTAAGTGTTAGCACAGGCAGTAATGATAAATGATTTGGCAAAGACTACAAACATCACACCAGTGAACAATTCATTTTCAGTACAACTTAATGTAAAGTTGGCTACTCTCTGAGCCCTGTTTGAAAACCACACTGCCAGTCACTCAAAATGTTTCATGTTTTAAATGTCTTCAACTGCATTTATATGGCTTTTTCTAGAGTAATGGGTAAAAGGGCCAGCAAGGAAGCTAATAATCTTCAACATCTGCTTTGTTTTAGTCCTTGTATGGGACACATGAGTGGTATTAACAGACTTCCAAATTACAGGGGAAAAAAATCAAATTTTTAGTAGAGTATTAAAGATTCAGTGATGAAAGAAATTAAGATATGGGCCTTTTGAGCCTACTGAAACAAACAAAAAAAAGAAGTTATGTTCTTACCATAACGTTCCATCTGTGTTGTCTATTTTCTTTCTACATTAACCTGTGGGTCTTGGTTCCAACCTTCAGAACTGAGTCGGCCGCTTCACTAGCTTGAGGTTTGAAGCTCCAGCTCCTTCTCCCTACCCATAATGCCTCTTTCCCCAGAGTATTTCAGACAGAGTTTGCTGCAAGTATTTATCTAAAGTCCACAAAAAACAATTATCACAGAGAAAAGGATAGAGCAACAAGAGCTCAAACAGGAACTGTGGCTCCTATGAACATATCCCTCAGGTATCTTCAAGTCTTGGACTGAAGGCAGGAGGGAGGAGATTAATTAAGAATGAAAACAAACACCACAGATGGAACATTGTGGTAAGAACATTAACTTCTTTATCTGATGATGTCATTTTCATTCGTTCATTAACTGTGGGACAGAGTCCCCAGCTACAGAAACCCAGGATGGACCTCATGGAAGGATACTCCAGAGCACAGCAGAACCAAAGGCACTCCTATTCCTGAAACTGATATCCAATTTATAAGGAATAATAAACATATGAGGATTTGACCAAGTAGCAGCTGCACAGATGTCATCTACAGATACTCTTGACCAAAAACCTTGGGAAGCTGGCATAGACCTTGTAAAGTGAGCTTTAATCTGACCAGGCAAAGGGATGCTCTTTGAAGAATAAACAAAGTAAATACAGTATTTTAACCGTCTATCCAAACAGGCCTTGTTAACTGCTTTACCTCTTTTAATGTCTGAAAAGAATATGAACAATTGTTCAGATGTTCTAAAAGCCTTTGTTCTGTCTAGGTAAAAATGTAGTTCTCTATGAAAAATCAAGTAAATGAAGAGTGTATTCTCCCTTATTTTGGAAGTTAGGAAGGAAAAACAGGAAGTTAATAGAGTGGTTGATATTGTCTTCTGTAGCAACTTCAGGCGAGAAGGAAGGGTTGGTATGTAAGGCTAAGGGCCTATAATTCAGATTCTTCTTGCTGAAGTAACAGCTACCAGGAGAAGTGTCTTCCATGAGAGAAACTTTAAATCTACTGTGGCTGCCAGCTCGAAAGGAGGCCGAACCAGTGCTTGCAACGAAATGGACAAATCCCAAGGAGGAGCTGGGTCTTTAATTGAACGACGAAGTAGAAAGGTACCCCTAAGAAAGGCTTTACAGAGTTCAGATGATGCTAATAATGTAGAGTCTTCTCCCAAATTGCTGCTGACTGAACTTTGACAGTGGACTAGCTGGCTCCATCATTAAAAAGGGAAGCCAAAAAGCCAACACCACAGAGACAAGGGCTGTAAAAGGGTCTACTTGTTTCTGTTTGGCCCATATGGAAAATCTTTTCCACTTACTCATCTTCTTGGTGGAGGGTTTATGGTCAGAAATCAAAATCTTCTGGACATGGGATGAATGCCTTGGATATCTGGCCATAATGGAGAAACCACACAGTTAGTTTCAGTCCTTGAAGGTCTGGGTGAGGGTGCCGCAAGGGGTGTGATAGAAGATCTGGTGCTGGATCTAGTGTAACCGGAGGTCAAACCAGATGAGACCAAATATAGGTGAACTAGACTTCTCGAGGCCAAAAGGGAGCAATGAGGACTACCTTCTGCAAGAAGCTGGGAATTAGGGACAATGGAGGAAAAGCATAAAGTAGACCGGGAGGTCAAAGCTATGTAGTTCTTACAATGCCATAAGAACTGCTCTCATCTCTAGGACACTGACATGTAAGTTGGTCTCCTGGGGCGTCCACATGCTTTGAACCGTCCGACCCAGATAATGCACCCCCCACCTTGTCCAGGAGGCATCCGTGGTCAACGTGGCATATGGAGAAGAAAGAACGTAGGGCCATCCTTGAGTAATGTCTGAAGAGTGAAGCCACCACAACAGAGATTCTTTGCCAAGTTGGGAAAGTCTCATGGGAAGGCTAGAGAACTTCTGTGTAAAGACCATTGAACTAATAATGTCCATTGCAAGATTCTCATGGGAAGGCATGCTGCGGGCAAAAGGGGTACCGTGGCCACCAAAGAACCGAGACCTCTGAGAACCAAACACTCTGGAGGATTTGGTATGGCCAGAATTTGTTTGACGTGAAAACACAGGTTTGACATTCGATCCACTGTGAGATAAGCCCAAGAAACTGTTGTGTCTAGACGTGCCCCTAAAAATCTATCACTTGAACCAGTTCTAACTGGGATTCCTCCAAGTTGAGAGTCATGCCAAGATGTGGGGCCAACTGAAAAAGGCAATCTCTGGCCTAAGTCAGACAATGCCTGTTTGGAGCGGTCAAGAGATATTCCTCCAGACAGGGGAATATCTGGAACCCCTGGAACATAAGATGAGCTGCAACCACTGCCAAGCATTTGTGAACACCCTGGGGGCTGTGCTGAGACCAAACAGAAGTGACCTGAACTGCAAAAGATGGTCTCCAAGCCTGAAATGAAGGTATCTTCTGGAGCACCTGTCCAACTTGATGTGACAGTATGCATCCTTCAGGTCTATTGAGCACATACAGTCATTCATCCTCAGTAGAGGTAGGATGGACTGAACTGTGAACATCCTGAACTTCGTGTTCTTTACCAATTTGTTTAGAGATGTCAGGTCCAGAATTGCTCTCAAGTCCACTGTCTTTTTGGGCACCAAAAAGAACCTCAAGTAAATACCCGATCTGACTTGATCGGAGGGGGTCCTCCTGGATGACTCTTTTCTACAGCAATTTTGTGACTTCTATGGCTGCATCCTCTCTCTGACTGGGTAGAACAGACTTTTGTCTGTGTTTCTAAAAAGGGAATCAAGTATCCTCTGGATATGATCCTTAGCAGCCCACTGGTCATTTGTGACGGCTTCCAGGCTTCAGGGTGCAAGAAAAAGTATCCCTCCAGATGCCTCCAGAAGAAAGCAGTCGGACAACCATTCAGAAGCACTGGAAGGGTCTGTCTGAGAAGGACTCTCGAGACCCTTAGCTCTGTGGACCCCCTCACCCACGTGGGTGCCTACCATTTTGGTTATTTCCCACTATGCCTCTGGAGAAAATTTCTTCCTGAGAATCCTGAATAGGACCCCGAGATTTCTTGAACCACATCTTTTTACTCCCATACTGGTTCCTGGAGAAGGACCTTTGTGGAGTACAAAAATGGATCCCAACAGCAGACAGGGTCTTTCCATCTTTCTCACTGCGGAAGTGTGCCTCTTGAACAGTGGGCCCAAACAAGGATGATCTGTCGAAAGGCAGACTGATGAAAACACACCTTGAAAGGTTCCACAAAGTCACACAGCCACATCCAGGCATGCCACCTTATGGCAATGCTAGAACCAGCTGCCCTTGAGGTACCCCTATGGCTGCATGGGATATCAGCCTGTTGGACAAGTTAGACAAGGATTGGAGGGTGGCCATCTGGAGGTGAAAACCTTCTGATCCACTGCAGAAATGGACCCTGGGGTAGAGCTAGAGAGTTCCTTGACTAAGTCCCTCTGTAGTCTTGTAAAATGGGAAAGGTAGTTTAACGCTGTCAAGGTGAAAGTGGCCAAAGCATAAACTCTTTTACCAAATCTTTTCAAAGCCTGAGACCATCTATTAGGGGGATGAACAGAGGACTTTTTCTGGGCCAGCTGCTTTTTGGTAGCTTCCACAACTAACATGGCATCTACCAGAATACCGTTAGTTCAGAAGATTTTGTCTGCGCGCTTGGGTATGGGCTCTGCTGTGTCTGGTTCTTTCCCTGCCCTAGCAGACATCAACTAAATGAGTGGGTCTGAGACCATCTTTTAGGGGGATGAACAGAGGACTTTTTCTGGGCCAGCTGCTTTTTGGTAGCTTCCACAACAAACATGGCATCTACCAGAATACCGTTAGTTCAGAAGATTTTGTCTGCGCGCTTGGGTATGGGCTCTGCTGTGTCTGGTTCCTTCCCTGCCCTAGCAGACATCAACTAAATGAGTGGGTCTGCAGGGGGAGACACCCAGAATGTAGATGGGCTGGACACAAAAGCCTCCAACATCATTGTTTCTCTGGAGAGGGGTTTTGGGAAGACCATCCACCTCTCTGGCAGAGGATTTCTAAGAAGTCTCTGAAGGAGACATCTGCCGGTAGAGATCTTGGGGACCACTCCCCTTCCTCAAAATCAATGTCAGTGGTAACAGATTCCTCTGGGGAATTAATGCATCTCCTCTTCCACAGTCTCTTCCGAGGAACCTCCTCAGTGGGATGTTCCGGGGAGGTGTCAGAAGATTGCTGAGGGGTCCACAAATTGGGGTAGACTGGATGTTTCCCAGGCCCGGCTGTCCAAGTGGTTGAAGAGAGGCCTCAGAGACAGATCCAGTGGGGACAGGGAGAGGTTCTGCCACGGTGAGAACTGAGGGTCTCCCAGGATGGGAGAGAACCCTCTCCACCACTTCAAAGGCAGAAGGACTCCGAACACCTGAGGGAAGTCCTCCTGTGGCTGAGGCTACCGGAAGGGACATCCCCCAAGGCTCCTGAGTCTCCTGCTCTGAAGGGGGAGTCTGAACTGGCTGTCAAACACCAAAGCTCCAAGGGGAAGTGATAGCTCTGAAAACTTCGGAGGCAAACTCAACCCCCCGGAACCAATGTCAAGGTTATGGCCAAGAGACACACTCGGAAACCGACACTGCCGACACCGAACACATCAGGGAAATAGTCGGGAGGCAAAGATGTGATAACTATCAGCCCCAACGCCTCGATTCCCAGGAGCAATGGAACTTACTCTGAAACCAAAGGTCAAATTGGAGAAGGAGCAAAGGGATGGAATGGAGAAAGCCTCACAAATAAAGAGGGGGAAGGGGCTGTCAAAATCCCCATCTGAATCTGTGTTTTGAAAAATTGCCTCATCAATCTACCAACATCTTTATCCAATAAACTCCGAGAAGACCTGAAAGAAGAGAATGCAGAAGCAGGTCTGGAGGTCCTTTTTTGAGAGGTCTCCTGGATCAGGATATCTGGCCTGAAACACTCGGACCCGAACTAGGGACCGAGGTAGGAGGCAGAGAGGGCTAAGTGGGAAGTGAAGATGAAGACTCCAAAGCCTTCCATTCCAACAGCTTTGGCACCTTTTTAACAGGCTTTGATTAGGAAGAGGAAGACCTTTCAAGAGAATGGTTCCTTGTTTTCCAGGCCTCTATGTTTTCTAGAGGGGGTTTCAGGCCCTGAAGTAGAAGGAACAGTAAGAGGGGAAGAAGCACGCAGTAACCCCTTAAGGATCAACTTGTTTCGAAGATCTGCCAAAGCCTGTGGGTGAAAACCCACACAAAGTGAACAAGCAATATCTAAATGTGCAGGCTCCAAACAATAGACACACTCCCTGTGGACATCAGATAAGAAAATCTTGTGCCCACAGGAAGTGCACTTCGTGAAACTTAAGGGCTTACCAGCCCTGTCTGACTGTTCAGACATGATTGGAAAAACTTTTTTGAGGAGGGGAAAGGTTATGGTTGTCAGAGAAACCAGAGTTCTATACAGATCAAAAAAAAATTAACACTGCAAAAACTAACTAAATAAGGTAGGGAAGCAGAAGATAATAGTAAAAAAGGATATTGAAGAGACTTAACTCACTGCAAAATGCACAAAGTCTGGAAGAGCTCAAAAGCACCAAAGCCTCACTGCTTGTTCGATGAGTGGCAAACAAGATCGGAGGTACTCTGGGGGAAAGAGGCATTATGGGTAGAAAGTCGAGCTCGAGCTTCGAATCTCAAGCTAGTGAAGCAGCCACTTCGGTTCCGAGGGTCAGAACAGAGGCTCACAGGTTAATGAAGAATGAAAATGGCATCATCAGATATTGGGATTTCTGTGAGCCACTGATTTGGTTAAAAAATATCAGCTAAGTAACACCTCAACTGTTCAAGCATCCATGGCTAATAAGTAGTAAAACACTAATTATGCATATCAGCCATTACCATTGAATGCTTAACATGCTCACCATTCATAATTGAGGACTAGACTTGATTTTGTTTTGTTCTTACATTTTTAACTCCTTCCCCAACTCTTCTACATATGTAAAGATGCTTACCTTTCTTTCATAAAAGTTTTGCAAAATGCTTACTAATAAGGTCAAAGCAATCATTTCCATAAAGGAATTTTTAAAATCTGTTTTTTTTTTGTTTAACACACCTGCACTGCTCCTTCCATGCTTGTATTTTCTCCAAAGAGTTATTACCTGGGCAATTAGCCTGTAGATGGCTTACCTTCAGCTCTAGAAGTCCATCAATGACATTTATCTTGTAATAGGTGACTTTACTATGAAAGAAAATCTGAACAGTGGTTTCACAGTCATTCTAATTAGTTGTTGCAAGTTCACTCCATAAAAGCATTACTTAAGATAAACTTGCGAGTCCTATACGTACTTCTGTGTCAGGTAAAATTCTGCCTTCACAAAGTGGAGAAAATCTAACAGTGCTCATGGGGGCCTTCACGATTCTTAGGGTTCACAGTGCATTTTTTCTACTTCAGAGCTACTTGCCACCACAGACAAGCCTCGGTCAAAACAATCTCTACTTCACCTTTAGCTATGCTATACACATCAAATGCAGTAATTAAATTACTTCACTCAAAGACAAAAAATTCTCAGCATGGAAACTTCTGTAAACACTAACTAGAAGCTGCAAACAAGACTAAGTTCAAACTATGGACCAGTCTTCATGACTCTGTCATCTCAAAAAAGCTAAGCACATGTAGCGTATCCACTAAATCCCTGGTATAATAAATATAGTCTACAATGTTTTGGGTAGCATGACCTCCATAAGGTTTGCAAGATTGCTATTGCCCTTGCCAAATGCTATGCTTTCACATTATCTCTGCATCATACAAGGAAAAAAATGCTCTTGTTTACAAATCTAATCATGGCGAAAGTACAGTTGCATGAATAAACGGTTCCCGTTTAGCTTGTGAAATGCACAGAACATCGACTTGCAGAACAGTGAGTCAACAACATCGAAAGTTTAAAAGAGCAAACTCCCAGAACAAAGAATTTTGCTTCCGGGAAACTAACCACTTATCCACCACTGACAGAAAAAAATACTAAACAAATTAAACCCACTGAAGTGGGGGACTGTGCCCCCCACACCCCCTACTTAAATATACCAACTCCGAGATCGCACTACAGTGAAGAAAAGGGCAAAGGTCTTCAGTGGTGGCCAAGTGGTTCGTTTCCCAGTGGTGAAAGTCACCACTCTGGGAGTTAGCGCTTTTAAACTTTCAATGTTGTTGACTCGCAGAATAGCAAGTCGACGTTTTGTGCATTCGACAATTTCAAGGGGAACCGAATAAACTTACCATGACAGTAGATATCTGAATGACCGCTGCTGCAGTAGGCTTAACTATACAAGGCTGAATCCTGCCAAGGACAGAGCAACCAGACAGCTTCCAAAGCTTCAGGGCACCTTCCACAGGCTCAAACCATTAAGCAGCTCAAACTGAGTTCTCTAAAAACACAGTTATGAGCACCAAGCCATTCAGGGCTTTCAAGCCAACTGACAGGAGAGGCTGAGCATCGACAGGCCATAGTTAGAAATAAGAAAAATATATACATATATATGTATGTATGTATGTATCTATATACACACACACACATATATCTATATATACACACACACACCCCTACATACACATATATCTATATATATATATATATATATATATATATATATAGATACAGATATATATATATATATATATATATATATATATATATATAGATACAGATATATACATCTATATATATATATATATATAGATAGATACAGATATATATATATATATATATATATACATAGATACAGATATATAGATATAGATATAGATATACATATATATATATATATATATATACACACACAAACACACTGGCATAATCAGAAAACAAAGGGGAATCGAGGGAGTGGCTACTACAGCAGTGATTATTCAAATCTAGAGTTATAGTTTACTTACACAACTGCACTACGCTCATCAAATTAATCACTGCTGTAGTAACCTTAACTATATAGGAAGATTACATTTGAGAGGTGGAAGAGGAAGGTCAGGAAGCCTGACTTAAACCTAGAGAAGGAATCAAGTTTGCAGTGCTTTGTAAAAGTATATATGGAGGACCAAGTTGCTGCTTCTAGAATACTTACAGAAGGCAACACTTTGCAAAAAGCCACAGATGAAGCCAATGTCCTGGTAGAATGAGCATTGGACACTGCCTGGAGCAGTTTTGTTGTTGTGAGAAAAACAGAAGTTAATAGCCTGAAATGACCATTTGGAAACAGTCTGTTTTGACACAGATTGTCCCACCATATCTTCACAAGAAATAAACTGATCTGAAAGTTTTTGTTCTCTGCCATTTTAGGTTCAGGAAAGAAACACGGAGATGGATAATTTGGCTTATAGTTAACCCAGATACCACTTTAGGCATAAAAAGGATTGGCTCTCAAATAAACCCTGTCTCTGTGGAAAATTCAGAGGTCAGTATAATCAGTTATCCATGTCAAGAATCTCAAGTCAGCCTGATGAGCTGGTTCAAATGGAACAAGTGTTAGTTTCTCTAACACAAAATTAAAATGCCAAGGAAGAACGCCGGTTCTCTTTCAGGTCTCTTATGCAAAGGGGGATGCATGGGCAGACATGCTGAAACGGCAAATAAATGAACCTTGATGAAAGAGTGAAGAAAGTACAAAGGATAGTAACTCATCCAAATATTGTAAAATCCATAGAAACACCAGCCCTGAATGAGTGCTGGTTATGTTGTCAGCACCAGGTAGAAAACCTTTTCCATTTGCTAAAATATGATTTTCTAGTAATAGGACTTCTTGCCTCCATTAGCCCCTGCTACATGTCTTTGGTAAACAGGTGCCTAAAGTGAATAAGACCCAATTATCCAGGCTGTCAGTTGAAGTTGATTAGGGTTGGGGTGTCTCAAACACCCCTATTATTATGTGAATAGATCCATGTTGTGAAGAGACTGGTGGTAATTGCCCTAGCCATTTCCAAAGGGAGAACCACTGTTGCCCAGGCCAGAAAGGAATCATCACAATGATCTTGAGGGGAGTCCTTCTGAATTTTCAGAAAGGGTGGAAAAGCATACAGGAATATTCTTGTTCAAGGAAAGAAAAAGGAATCCATCTTCCATGCCTTCATGCATGGAGTTCTAGAGCAGAGTTGAGTTCTAGAGCAGAGTTTTGCTAACTGACTCTTCAGTCAAGAGGCAAAGAGGCCTGTTTGAGGAACTCCTCACAAATTAATCAAATCTTGGAAGGACCTCTGATCTAGTCTGCATTCGTGAGAGTTTGCCTTTGCCCTGCTCAGCTTGTCTGCTACACAGTTTTTGCTCCGATGAGATGTAAGATGCATGTAGAGTGAGACTGAGCTGTAAAGCCATATCCAAAGCCAGCATGGCTAGTCTGCAAAGGGCTGGTTCCCATTTGCTTGTTGATGTACCACATGACTGTAGTACGGTCTGTAACAACTTGAAGAGGTCCAGGGGACCAAAGGTGATTCAGAGAATTGAATATCTTGATTAGGGCAAGAATCTCTTTTCTATTTACTTGCTTGCATCTGTCCTTGGTGCCTCAAACACATTGAACTTTCATCCCTCCAGGAAATTCTCCCCAAGAAAATCCCAAAACATCTGTGGTGAATGACTGCTTCAGAGCGGGGGGGAGGTCTGGATTTGGAATATTTGCTGTGTCCATGAAGTGATTTCTCTTCTGACAAATTCCAGAATTGGGATTTGAAAAGATAATGGGTGGTGGTGCTGGGACAAGAGAGACTTCAGATATCACTGTATCTCTCTCCATTGTGGAGTCTTACCCAGGGGTATCATAAGAATCACAGACTTCATGAGACCCAAAATTCTGAGCTATTCTTTTGCACTGGCAAAACTCTGAGTGGAAAACCCTTAAAATAGATCTACATCTAGATCTATTTTTCCTGTGGAAGAAAAGCTCTTTCAAACCAAGGTGTCTGGCAGACACTCCAAGGAGCACAATCCTGTGTAATGGAGTCAAAATTACTTTTGAATTTTCTCATGGAATCCCAGATTGTGCAAGAGATCTCTCACCCAAAAGAATCTGCAAAGAAACAAGTGGTCTAAAAATGGAAAAATGTGGATACAAAGCAACCCGCAATGAGTTATAACTGGATCCAGACCTTTTTGTGAACACTCCTGGTGTACTGGATAGTCCAAAGGGTAAGGCAGTGCAGCCAATCAGGAGCCATACAGGGACAAAGCCCTGGCTATGACCCAGGCAACCCTGGTATAATTAATGGCTTGTGTGACTGATGGAATGACAGGGAGGATGATACATGAACATCTCTAAGTGATGATCCCCAGGAAAGACAAGGAACATCACTAGAGGAAGGTGTATGTGGTAGGGGTAGTGGGCCTGACTGAGCTGCTGCTGCGGAGGCAAGGCGATAAGCCAACTGCCCTCACTGCACACCTACCCTGAAGCAAACAACATTGCCACAAAGGGGAGGGGGGAATGGGTAGGTCATACTACAACTCCCTCGGACGGATGCTCAGACATGCTGAGCTCACACAGGTTCATAGGAGATTACTAGGCTGATGTCTCAAGAGCTTTTACAAGCATAGCCAGTTTTACCTGGATTTGACTCAAATTTCTATCCCTAGGGAAAAGAAAACAAGGGTCAGCAAGCAGGGTTTTGACTATTTTTACAGACTGCCTCTGTCCTTAAAGGACATGGACACCACCTCAACAGAGAATTTGCAATTTCCAGTCCAACGGTCCAGGTTGCACTTGACGATGGTCAGGGAAGGGCTCTGCTTCATGTGAACAGTAAGCATATTCCAGAGCAGCGGCAATCTCTAGGACACATCTGTCTCTCCAGCATGATCTATTCATGTCAGAAATCAGGTTTAGAACGCTGGAGTGGGTAACCCTCATGCAGTTCGTTTTGTGAATATGTAACATTGCCATCAAGGCTGGGTCAGAGATTGCCTTGTAGGTTAGAAACACATCACCCCTCAGTAATCGGTATGGAACTGAATACAGTGATAGAGATTTTAATCAGTCCACATAAGACATGTTGGTTATACCCTGTATTGTCTGGTGAGAAACCTGAGGATGCTCTAACTGCTGCAGAAGCCTGGCGAGGTACATGACAAAGGAGTGCATTGGATTTCGATTACTGGTCTGTTGAGGAATGAGTACAGTAGTACTATGACATCCTTAGATCTGGATGCCATGCCCTTACTTAAAAGCTGAGCCACACAGAAGAATTTCCTCACCACCATGGACACATGGTAATCAAAGTTCAAGTTACTATCTATCAGAGTTCCCACATCTCTCACCATTGGGTCCACTCTTTGGGGGTGCCATTAATGCTGTAATATGCAGGAGTATTTGATTTCCCAAACAGTATTATTATGCACTTCTTAGCATTTAGTTTGAGGCCATGGCTATGACACCAATCATTAGTCTGCATCAGACCTTTCTATAGGATATCAACATCATTGGGGGAGTCAATGATCATCTCCAACCTGCTATCATCAGCAAACTTGTCAGCCAAAGGTCATCTACATTTGCCTTGACATCTGTGAAGTACATTCCAAACAGAAGGAGGCCCAATACTGAGTCCTGTGGTACTCCACTGGTGACGGGCCTCTTGCCAGATGTGGAATCCCCTCACTTTAACAACATGTCCTATCTGTGAGCCATTTGGCTATCCGTCTGGTGATGTAGAAGTTTATAATCAGTTTTGTGACTTTATCTATAATACCTGAGTGGGTATTGTGTCAAATGCCTTGGCTGGGTAGGTGGTTTGCATGGTCTTACCTTCATCCATGGCCTTGGTGACCTTCTCAAAGAAGTCCACCAGACTGAGCAGGCAGGACCTGCCTTTGACGAAGCCCAACTGTGTTGGGCCTAGAGTCTGGAGATTTCCTATGTCGTTATTAATCAGGTCCATGATTGTCCTTTCCGTAGCCTTGCATATGAGGCTGTTCAAAGTTATGAGTTGGTAGTTTCCTGGGTCAGTTGATGGTACCCCCTTGCGCGAAGGGATGACAGTTGCTGTCCTCCATTCTACTGGGACAACGCCTGTCTAGAGATTGTGGTTAAACAGAGATCTGAGTGGGTCTGCTAGGTCAAGTTTCAAGTTACTTAATAGGTACCCTGAGATTCCATCCGGGCCCATTAATGCCATGTTTCTAGCTTTTCAGAGTGCAGAGATGACCTGCTATTTCTGATTTTGGCTATAACTTTTTAGTAGGTCTAG
The DNA here is from genome assembly GCF_019279795.1 of Protopterus annectens. NCBI lineage: Eukaryota > Metazoa > Chordata > Ceratodontiformes > Protopteridae > Protopterus > Protopterus annectens. The sequence goes on from NC_056732.1 coordinate 1,108,508,872, forward strand.
GTAAGAGCTGCAAGTTTCACATGCCATAGAGGGTGACCTGTAGCTAGCCAGGACATGGTAAGGAACCTTCCTCTAAGGAGACATGTATGAACTCCAGGGCATCATCCTGTTCAACCAACTTGGAGTTGTCTTTGTTGTTAACGTAGACTGAGACACCTCCACCTTTAGCCCCTGTCTGTGCTATTGTTGGTCTAAATGTGTGGAAGGCACTGCAGGCCTTCATTATCAGAGCATTTTCTGCAGCTTTAAAACAACTATTGGTAACAGCATAGATGTCTAGATTCACCAGAGTTAGGTGAGCTTCTAGGGTATGGAGTTTCTTGTTTGGCTCCTAGTATGAGCAGTAACACCAAAAGGTTGTTTGAGGTTTTTGTTTTTTTTTCTATGTTGGCAGTTTTGTCATTTTGACATTGTCTAACTAAGGGAATTGATAATGTTTTAGCCAATATCCAAAAGCCCAAGGGGGACAAGTGGAGACCATCCTTGGCAAAGCAATGTCGTCTGTTAATCATGTCCTCCCATGCTGATAGATACTAGATCCCCATGGAGCAATACCATAAACTAAGCCAATTATTAAAATCAGTCATTTTACTTTCATACTGTGGCACCACCCTTGGTGAAGGCAGAATGCTGCTCAATGCAAGGCACATACCAGTGAGACATACACAGACAGATCCATAATGTCTCCTTTCATATAGTCCAATAAGGTACATCTCAGTTCATTTACACCCACATGGACTATGACAGAATCATATTGGTACCTGTGGTGGTGACTTTTGAGTGCATACGTGCATGATACTGCAGATCCTAGCTCCAGATAGGCAACTAACCCTTTTCTCCTTGTCCAGCCTAGTGAGAGAGGCATGTGTGTGTCATACAATAGAATCCCCTCTGACAAGAGTACTAGGTAAAAGTGTTTGCTTGCCTTATGGACTTTGTTCTTAGTGGATCACTGGATGATTGGATGGGAAACCGGAAATTCATCCCTGGTTTGTCACCTATGTCTCTAATGCAAACAGGTAACCCGCAAATGGTTCATCTCCCAGGCCCATGCTTACACTTATCAAGGGTATCAGAACTTGTCAGAGATTTGGGATGCATGGCTAGGCTTAAAAAGGCCCTTGTGGTTGTTAGCCTAGTACAGACCTATGAACCTATATAGGCTTATGTGTAGTGCTAGGTGTTGCTTTTGGTGTGTGCTTTAGTGACTGCTGAGAATAAGTGTTGCCATTTGACTGCTTATGAGGTCTGAGGTTTGGGAAGGTTTCTTTTAAATGCCTTGGCATAAGAAAGTCTACATGTGTGGTGAGCAGCATGTGTGAAGGATGTAGTGTGTGTGCTACTGATACCTTTGTGAGATTTTTCCTCTCCTAGGAAGTTATGTATGTACATCTCTTCTCGCATACTGTGTTAGTTTCTTTAAGGAATAAAAGATTGCTACACTGTCTCAGGATGACCCATCTACTAAGCTGGCCATAGAGACCCTAGGAAATTGCATATCCATGTTGTCAGGACCTGTATTAGGGTTAGGCTATTATGGCTTAGATACTTGGTTTTACAGTGGTCACCTGAGTGTTGTCTAGGGTTAAAGCTGAATGTCAGTGCTATGATCTTGTATTAGTGCTATTTGACATGCTATCTAGCAGCCCCAAACTTAGCTTTTCACTCTCTTTCATCTCAACAACTTTAGATTAATGCACAATTGTACTGGACAGTGAGCTATGTTAGGTACTGCAGAGGTGAGGCTTTTTGATACAAAGAGCAACTTTAAAGCTCATTCTTACTGGCTGTACCCTTGCATTTAAAAGGGCAGTCTGTAATATGGTGTGGAGGCATAAAGGAAAATGCTCCACCATCAAACAGCACAAAAACATATCACTATACCTGTTCAGTTTACTCACTAAGGAGAGAGTAACTTTGGCAGCTGTAGCACTGATTGGCTATTGAATGAGCAAATCAACTGAAAAAAAAAATGCTTTTCATCTGAAATCTGACCTACCGTGACACCCTCTGTTAATACCCAGTTCCACACAAGTAAGACCTCCTGGCATAAGAACCATAATCTGGTCTCTCTCTCTCTCTCTCATCGTTTACGTACAAAACAGCAATTATAATGTATACTGAAACCCTGATGTACACAAATCTCAGAAAAAGCTTAATAATGGTAAAGACTAGTTTCACCACATTCAACTCAAACATGATGATGTGCAAGCATGTTTTCCAAGTGGCTCATAAGCCACATTTGCTATGGCGAAAAAGATATGTTCCCACGACTTAGGAAGTAACAGGTAATGCCACCTGATCAAAGTCTGGTGAACTGGCCACTAAGTTAATGCTTTCCTGCTATTTCAAACATGCTAATGCTTTCTACTTCTATGCTCCGAGGGCATAGAAGGATAACTCCCCAATCATGACCCAGGTGACGAGTTTGTCTAGCAGAAAAAGGCACTTGCTGGAGCTGGCATAACAGGACTGATGAGCCTTTGCCTGCTTGCTTTTTTTTCCAGAGAGAAGGGATAGAGTTGTCTGCTTAGGGCACAGTGTCCTCTGAATTCCCAGTAGAGAATGGAATCACAAGAAGATGCTTCTCTAAAAAAGGTGGGGACATTTGATCAAACAACATATAGACACATGGATATAAATCACACAGTCCCACTGTACGTTAAGTCCTTGGATGCAATGAACATACACAGGGGCAGGGTAGGGATCAGTCACAACCCATACATGCATGTTTTACAGGTCCCCACCCAGTACTGGATAGAAAAAGGGCTTCCTTTTAGTGTGGGAATTTATAGAAGCCTTGCAGTTCTGCCTGTCCAGGACCTGACTCCATGAAGGAAAGAGCTGGGATTTTCCCCAGACAAAAGAGATGGGCCCGGAGGTAAAGATGGAGACATTGGCTGCAGAGAAATAATAGTTGGTGGTGGCTCTACCAGAGAACAGCCAAGATTACCAGTTGAATGAGAACAAAGAAAGCACCTGATGTTAAAAAAAGAAGAAAGAAAAAAAAAAGAAAAATAATGTTAATGATTTCAAACAGTTTTCTCATAAATGCCTGGTGTATCCTAGAAAGTCTAGAACTACTGACACAAGATACTACACTGCAGGTTTATCATATTTAACCTTGTGAAAGAAACCACAACAGCAGCCATAATCATGAGGCGTGAAACAAACAGAAAGTGACCCACAATTCTCTTGGAGACTGTTGATAAAACAGAAACTACTACCATGACGAAAACAGGAGCGATTCAAAAAGAGAAAGGACTTTACACCAATACAGCATAAGGTTTTTCTGTACGGAATTCATGTGTACTGTAATATCAAATCATCAAAAGGGCTGAAAGCTAGTCCCTTCCCTTTTCCAACTGTAATCTTGGTGAGACAAGACAATAGTCATCCAAGTAAAGATAAAACTTCGAGATTGTCTTCTGAGAAGTGTCACTACTGTCAGACATTATTTAAATAGCCCTGGAGCCACAGCTACCAAAGAAGGTGGCTCAGAACTGGTAACTATAACTGCTCACCTTGAACTAAAGCAACTTTATTTGATAATTCATAGCTTGTGTTTGCAGAAAAGCATCCTGCATTCTACAAACAATATCCAAGCCTATCTGTTCATAAATAGAAGCAAATGAAGGACAAGCATTCAGTATCATTTATAAGCTACAATCTAATTAGGGGCATTATGAACCAAAACAGGACTTGCACTTCATAGGTTCATAGGTAGGTACTAGGCTATTGGCCCTAGGGCCTATATAAGCCTAGCCAAAGGTACCCTGGCTTTCGCCACCAAAGAAAATTATTTTCCTGTGCCACTGTCGAGCAGAGCCACAGAAGTGATCCCCGGGGTGAATTTCCTATCTCCCATCCAATTATCAAGATTTTTCTTGAAGAGTGCTAATGAGGAGCTTTGTTTGATATAGATAGGTAGTTTGTTCCAGAGTATGGGAAGTCTCTGGGACAGGAATCTATCCCTCCAGCATGTTCTGTTTATTGTGGTGAAGAGGTTTAGGTCCCTAGAGCGTGTAGCTCGTAGGGATTGGGATTTCTTTAAGTGGAGCATGTCTAAAAGCTCCGGATTTGATATAGCTTTGTGTGTTAGGCAGAGATCGCCTCTGAGTAGGCAATATGCACCGCAGTAAAGCTGCAGTTTTTTGAGATGGTCTGCATAGGGCATCTCTTTGAGGTCAGTAATCCACTTTGTGAGGTATTTCTGTGGCCTTTCCAGTTGTTGTAGATGTCTTGTGAGGTACATACCAAAAGGGGCATTGTACTCTATAATGGGTCTAATGAGTGACGAGTAGAGGGAAACAATGACCTCGTTTTTCCTGGATGAGAAACCTTTTGTAATGAGGTGTGCCACATAGAAGGTTTTCCTGACTACTGTGGCGATGTGATTATCAAAGGAGAGACTACTGTCCACCTGTGTCCCAAGGTCTCTTATCACACTTTTGGTGTTAAGTAGACTACCACCTATGTGGTAGTTCATGGGTACTGAGTTTTTACCAAAAGGAATGACAATGCACTTTTTGGCATTGAGCTTGAGGCCATGGCTTTGACACCAGGCATCTGTCTCAGCAAGGCCCTTTTGTAGGATGTCCACATCTTTTGGAGTTTTGATTATGGCTCCTAGTTTGCAGTCATCTGTGAACTTCGTTAGCCAAAGACCTTCTGTGTTGGCCTGTACTTCATAGAAGTAGATACCAAATAGGAGAGGACCCAGGACTGAACCCTGTGGTACTCCACCTGTCACTGGTCTGAAGATGGAGTTGGAGTCTGCTACTTTCACAGTGTGGGTTCTCGTCAGTGAGCCAGTTGGCAATCCATCTTGTGACATAGGGATTTATACCTAGTTTAGTGAGTTTATCTATAATTCCAGAGTGGGGGATGGTGTCAAAAGCCTTGGCGAGATCTAGATAGGCTGTGTGAACCACCTTACCCTCATCTACGGCTTTGATGACTGCTTCAAAGAAGTCTATCAGGTTTAGGAGACATGATCTGCCTTTTACAAACCCAAACTGGGTGGGGTCCTGAGTTTGGAGATTACCAATGTCATTGTTTATAAGTTCCATGATGATACGCTCCATAGCCTTGCAGACCAGGCTCGTTAGGCTAATGGGGTGGTAGTTTCCAGGGTCTGTGGTGGCTCCCCCTTTGTGGAGTGGGATAACTGTCGCTGTGCGCCATTCAGTGGGCACATAGCCTGAGGTGAGGCTATGATTGAACATGGTACTTAGGTGGGGGTGCCAGTTCGTTCTGCAGTTCATGTAGAACACAGCCTGGGATGCTGTCAGGTCCCATGGATGCTGTGTTCTTGGCTTTGGATAGTGTGTTTTTTACCTGTGCAGCCGTGATTACAGGAACTTTGCATTCTTCTGGTATAGAGATGGGCCCTTTAGGGGATGACAGAGGGGTAAAGTTAGCACTGAACCTATCTGCCAGGATGTTGGCAATATCCGTTGGTTCTGTATATTTAGTGCAATTGTGCTGTAACTCAGAGCAGATCTGAGTGTTGCCATTGAGATTCTTGACATAGCTATACAATGCTTTGTGGTTATCTTTAGAGTCAGTGGCGATTTTGTTTTCATAACTAGCTTTGGAGGATTTTAGGAGGGATCTCAGCTTCTTACTGAAGCTGACCAGGGAGTTTCTCCAATCATGGTATTTTACTCTTTTTTGCAACAGTTTCTTTCTTCTGTTGTAGAGTCTGTTTATGGCAGGGGACCACCAGATTGGCTTCCTTTTTTTGGAGGATAGTATCTTGGTTCTGTTAGGGATTGCACGATCCACGCACTCATGTAAGTGCTTATAAAGTGCATTTGTGTAGGATTCAGCAGTCATACCTCTATTGTCCGTCAGCATGGGTGTTGTGAAGTTTGCCACTTCTGTCTTAAGAAGCGTGAAGTTGGCTTTGGAGAAATCTTTTACTGTGGTTTCCCTAATGGGGGGTGGGGGAGGAATGTGGATGTCTAGGGTGATTAGCTTATGGACGGATCTGACCAACGAGGAATTGACCTCTGGTGTGGAGCACCAGTTGCCCATGTTGGCCATGTTGGTAATAACCAGGTCTAGGATATTGCTGCCCCTGGTGGGGGTGTGGATAAGTTGATCCATGGCATTGGAATTTATGAATTCCAGAAAACGTTGAGCACAAGAGTTGGTACATGAGTAGTTTTCCCAGTTAATGGTAGGGTAGTTGAAATCGCCCATTATTAGGGTGTTAGGTTGTACCCTAATATTTTCCAGTGTATTAAGAAATGAGGAGTGGGGATCCTGGGACATGGTGGGGGATCTGTAGCAAGCTACAATTTGGATTGCGGTTCTTGCCCAGAGTTAGTTGCACTTGGATAATCTCGGATGCATTATGCGGAGCAACTAGCCTGGAGGTGTGGATATACTTAATAAATATGGACACGTCTCCGCCTTTAGTGTTTCGGTCCAGGTTAGGTGGCCGAAAGGTGTGGTATGAATTATAGCCTGGTAATGCAGGGGTACTCTCTGGAGCCTTGAACCAGGTCTCTGTCACTGCACAGATGTCGATGTTCTTCATTTTAAGGAGTGCCTCGAGAGAGTGCATTTTGAGGTTTAGACTTCTAGCATTGAGTACCTGTTAGGGTGGTGAATTTGTCATTTGAACCTTGCCTAAAAAAGGCACTATAGGGGGTGGCTAGAGCCTTAGCCAGTATCTGGAATCCCAGGGGCAACAGGTGTAGGCCATCTCTGGCAAAGCATCATGGCTTGTCGATCATGTCATCCCAGGCAGACAGATACTGGATCCCCTTAGAATGACACCAGAAGCTTAGCCAATTGTTGAAGTCAATCATTTTGTCCTTGTACTGTGGTATCATTCTGGGTGATGGCAGGATGCTACTCAGGGCTAGGGTCATACCTGCTTGGGCTACAAGATCGAACAGCTCCTCCATGTCCCTTTTCATGTAGTCCAAGGAGGTACGTCTCAGGTCATTCACACCAACATGGACAATGACAGAGTCATATTTGTACTTGTACTTGTTGTGGAGTGACCCGAGTGCATGCGTTATGTGGTGGATCCTGGCACCCGACGGGGAGCTGACAGTAAATTTCTCCTTGTTTAGCCTGGTGAGTGGAACATCAGTGTGCCTGACTATAGAGTCACCTATGACTAGAGTGTTGGGTACGTTGTTATGCCTTATGGGCTGTGGTTGAGTGGCACACTGAGTTTGTGGGCTATGTGTCATTTGGGTTGTGTTGGGGGTGGAGGTTGCTTGTGTTTCTGCTTTGGAGGTCCCTGTTGCTTGGGCAGGTTTTTACTGAGAGCCTCCGTGAATGTAGGTGTGTGTTTTGTGTTTCTATGTGTGTGTTTTGGTGGTGTAGGTTTTGAGGGACTATGTGCTGAGTGTGGTGTGGTGCAAGTGTTTACCTTCTCCTCTCGACTGTCTAGTCCAGTCTTGGGTGAAGATAGCTTTGCTTCCAGTTTGGCTATATAAGTGCATCTCTCACAGGTTGTAGTGTTGGGTGGTAGGAGGAGAGGGTTGTCTGTGTACATGAGGCAATTACTGCATTGCCCCAAGATGCCCAGATTCATCAGGTAGACAGGAGAAAACACCGGGGGCTGACCCTTAGACATGCCTGGATAGGTGCTTATTTGTTAAGTACTAGAAACTGTTCCTCTAGACAGTGAGGAAAGTTGAGTGCTGTAGTAATTTGTAGCTTATTTAGTGCTTACAATAAGTTCTGAACAAGTGCTGAAACAAAAAACTGGCTAGTTCTAAGAAACAAAATTAAGCTAGAAGGCTTCCCTCCAACACAAAGGCTTGGGGGCCTAGAAGCCTACAAATAGTCCTGGACACAGCAAATCTATATCCAGGCTAGTCTACCCACAGGAAAGGCAGGAAACAAGCTTAGAAAAAGTTTTTTTTTTTTAGTGGAAAGAGAGAAAGGAGTAGCAGAAAAGTACAGTTTTGTACCTACCATAAATGTAGATGTCTGAACTGGATAGCATCTGCAGTCATAACAAATGGGTTGTCCTGTCGTCAGGCAGCCCTTCGGTCGGCCGGATTCCAAAGTCTGGGTCCGGCTTCGGCTGATGTCGCACTTCACCCGACGTCATCTCTGCTGGTCTTCGGGTATAAAGGCATCAGCCGACGCCATTTTCCTCAGTGTTTCTTGCCCCAGATGCCAGTTGCCCTCTTGGAAAGCTAAATTTTGGATAAATGCCAATGTTTCCAAACAAGGTAGAAGGCAAACACAAAAAATAAGCATGTATGTACATATATACAAACAAATACACCATAAGAGACTCCCCCCCAGCTAGCTATTAGGAGGGTAAATACCCTAGGAGTACCACAGAGGCGAAGGAGGGTGGGTAATCCTGACTGCAGATGCTATCCAGTTCGGACATCTACATTTATGGTAGGTACAAAACTGCACTATGTCCTTCATGGATGCATCTGCAGTCATAACAAATGGGTAGAATACCATAGCCAAACTAGGGGTGGTGGAAGAAAAATTATGGTGTAGTTAGGATCCCTTGCAGTACAGCAGTGGCAAACCCTGCTCGGGATCTAGAGTATAGAGGTAAATTATAATGCTTGGCAAATGTATGCACGGAGGTCCAAGTAGCCACCTCAATAATGTCCTTGGTTGCCACTCCTCGTAAGAAAGCTGTGGTAGTGGCTGTAGCCCTTGTAGAATGAGGTCTTATGTTCTGTGGAATTGGTTTTCCATGGTAGGAGTAACAGAATCTTATGCAATTTCCTATCCATTTGGAGATTGTCTGTTTGGAAATTGCTTTTCCTTCACTTCCTGTTGCATAGGCTACTAAAAGCTGGTCAGTTTTTCTGTTACTTTTGGTTCTGTCCAGGTAGTAGCGTAACTGCCTATGTACATCCAAGGTATGCAGCAGTCTTTCCCCCCTGTTCTGTGGATTGGGAAAGAAGGTAGGTAGGTGGATTGCCTGGTTTAAAGACACTCTGGATACCACCTTAGGCATAAATGTAGGATTAGTTTTCATGGACACCCTATCTTGATGGAAGATTAGGAAGGGTTGCACTGCCATTAAGGCCTGTAGTTCCGAAACCCTCCTTGCTGAGGTAATTGCCAGTAGGAAAGCAGTTTTCGATGACAGGTGTTGCAGATCTGCTGTTGCTGCTGGTTCAAACGGAGGGAGTGTCAACTTTTCTAGCACAAAGTTCAAGTCCCATGCTGGTAATGGTGGTTTCCTAGGAGGTTTTACATTCTTGATCCCTCTGAGGAACTGCCTGAGTAGAGGATGCGAAAAGACAGGTGGATCAAGCTGTATTCTGCTGAAATAGCTGATGCATGTATCTTGATGGAGGAATAGGACAGGCCTGTATGTAGAAGCTCTGCCAAGTACTCCAGAATGTTAGCAATATCTATGTTCGACACATCTTTTCCTCTTTCAGTACTCCAAATGACAAACCTTTTCCATTTTCCTGCATAGTTCCTTCTTGTTGAAGGTCTGCGGGCTTCAAGGATAATGTCTTTAACCCTTTGGGAAAGGTCTGGGTTAGTTGCTGCTATGTGATGTTCCAGGCAGTCAGTTGCAAGGTTTTTAGGTTTGGATGCATGATGTTGTAGTTGTTCTGAGTTAACATCAAAGGCATCAGGGTATTGACCACATTCTCTCCCGAGACATGCTCCTCAGCAATGGGTACCAGTGTTGTCTTGGCCAATTCGGAGCTATCAGGATTATCCTTGGGCATTCCTTTTGATTTTCAGTAGTACCTTGTGCATCAAGGGAAGAGGTGGAAATGCATATGCTGTCAGGCCTTTCCAGCTGAAGGATAGAGTCCACCTTCCATGCAAGTGGGTGGAATGTCCTTGTGCAGAATTTTTTGAGCTGGTGATTGAGTGGGGATGCGAATAGATCTATTTGTGGCATTCCCCATTTCTTTGTGATGGCCTTGAAGATGTCCGGGTGTAGCATCCATTCGTGAGCATCCGAGGTGGTTCTGCTTAACATGTCTGCTAGTGTGTTCTCTTTTCCGGCACAAATATTGCCTGTAACTGGATGTTGTAGCTGAGAGCCAGATTCCAAAGATCCAAAGTCATTCTGCATAGGGGTATGAATGAGTGCCTCCCTGTTTGTTGATGTACCACATGACTGTGGTGTTGTCTGTCCTTATCATCAAATGGCCTTCTTTGAGGAATGGTCTGAATTTTTGGATTGCCAGTTTTACTGCCAGCATTTCTTTTTGGTTTATGTGCAGGTGCAGCTGGTCTTGAGTCCACAATCCTTGTATGCATTTGTCCAGCATGTGCCCCCATCCTAGGTCTGAGGCGTCTTGTGATGGTTTGGCTTGCTCGAAAGTTGTGGAAGGGTAAGCCTGGGTTTGACTGGCATGCTTGAGCCCACCATAGGAACTCCTGTTTTAGGCATGGGATTAGTGGGATTTCTGTTTCTAAGCTGTGCCTGTGCTGAGACCATAAATTCTTTAGGTACCACTGTAGCTTTCTCATATGCAGTCTGGCATGTGGGACCAAGATTATGCATGATGCCATGAAGCCCAAGGCCTGCAGAACTTTTCTTGCTGTTAGTTTGTTCTACTTTGTTAATGCCAAGAAGTAAAGAGGGAGTTCTTTTTGTTTTTCTGCAGTTAGGAATGCCATTTGTTTTACTGTGTCCAATTCCGCCCAAGAATGTTCTTGTTTGGGATGGTATCAGCCTTGACTTTTGTAAATTGACTGTGTATCCCAGGGCTTGTAGCAAGTAAATGACCCTTTGTAAATCTGTTGTCAGCTTGCTTTTGTTGTCCGCTTGTAACAGGCAGTCGTCCAGGTATGGATAAATTTGGATTCCCTGTAGTCTGCAGTGAGCGATTACTGATGCCAGGCATTTTGTGAATACTCTGGGCGCAGTAGATAAGCCAAAGGGCAATGCTGAGAATTGATAATGCTCTGATCCTGCAAGAAATCTGAGGTATCTTCTGCAATTTGGTCGAATGGGGACGTGCAGGTATGCCTCCTTGAGATCTAGAGTTACCAGCCAACACTCCTTGCCCAGCATGGGAAGAAGTTGCTGTAGGGTCAGCATTTTGAATTTTGGGACAATGATGTATGTGTTTAAGACGGACAGGTCGAGAATAGGTCTCCAACTTTTCTCTTTTCTTGGTACTAGGAAGAGTCTGGAGTAGAATCCTTTGCCCTGTTCTGTTATTGGTACTCTTTCCACAGCTCTCATCCTTGTTAATTTCGCTATCTGCTGCAGAGCTTCTATTTTTTGATTTGGAGGTAGGTTTGGCATTCCTCTTTTTACTGGTAAGGTGTGGAAGTGGAACCGGTAGCCTTGGTCTATGGTTTGCAAAATCCACTTGTCTTTTCTGATATAGTGCCAATTTTTCGAAAATAAGGCTAACTTTCCGCCTAAAGGTGCTGCTATTTGCTCCCTGGTAGGCGGTGTCAGAGCCAAGTCACTGTGATTGTCCTGTTGCAGTGGCAGTGGTTGTGTCTGTGCCTCGGTTATTGCCTTGCCACTGTCGTCCTCTGTAGGCACCTCCTCTGGATTGATTTCTGCCTCTAGAGCGTCTATTCCTGCCCCTTTGGGATTTTGTGGAGTCTGGAAAGGACCAATTTTTGGCAGACCAGTTCCTGCTAAACCTTGGGGGCTGAACCTGTAAGAAATCTTTAACTGTTTGTACAGATTTTGCCTTTTCTTCCATTTTCTTCATTACTTGCTGGGCAGGTGTACCAAATAGACTGGCCTTATCCATAGGAGCATCTAACAGCTTTGCTTTAACATGATCCGTAAGACCTGTTCTTTCAACCATGCATGCCTTCTTATCACTGTGCCAGTCATGGCTGATCTAAATGAAGCCTCCAGTGCATCATAGCCACATTTTAAGGAATGGTTACTAACCTGTTGGATGTTATTCACCATTTCTAATACATATTTCTTATCTAAGGATTCATCAGAGGACAGTTTTTTAGTTAACTGATCAAGCATAAACTCTTGGTATTGGATCATATGAAACTGACAGTTTAAAGCTCTAGCTGAGAGAGTAGCAGAGGTGCAAACTTTTTTCCCCCATCTCTCTAAGGACCTGGATTCCCTTTCAGAAGGAATAGGGTTTTTTGCTGTGGTCGAGGCTACTGCTTTAGGCCCCTGGGATATAGTTTCGGGATCTGCAAGTGGGGCCTTGTATAGGTGGTGATGAGTGTCTGGCACCCTGTAAAATCTATCTGGTTTGGCAGGGGCTGGAGGTAAAGAATCAGGAGCAGTGCAAACATCATTAAATGCATCGTCCACAACAGGCAGTACAGGAGGTATAGCTAAGGGCCTATGTGCAGAAAAGTCCTAAGCCTTTTTCTTGAATCTGAGAAATCTTGTCCCTGCCACTGGAATTGTTCTCTCATGGCATGTAAGGTTTCCCCAAAGGAAAATTCCTCTGGTGGAGAGGCAGCTGGAATGGATTCTTCAGCATCGGAATCTTCATAAGTAGAAAAAGGAGCCTCTGGCTGGCCTGCAATGTCTGAGTCATCCGCAGAATCATCAGAGGACACTGGCTCGGGGGGCTCTGCTCTAGGTCTCTTTTCTGGGGGCTGAGAGGCCCTGTCTGGGTGAGATTGGGATCCCCTAATTAAGGATATTAAATCTTCTGCCAGAGTAAGCATTTGTGAACTTGAAGTGGGCCTGTGTGAGGGGGGCTTAACAGGCACTGATTTAACAGATTTGGCTGCTTTAGCCCTGGCAAAGGCCTTAATAGACATGGCTGCAGGAGGCCTAGCAGCACCACGTGCTGGGGTAGAGACATCCAAAGGGATGGTGTCTGATAAATCACTAGGAACCACAGTTGTAGGTAAAATTTCTGAGGCCGATTCAACTAAGGTAGCAGGAGCCTCAGTAGTAGTCATGGATTCGCTGAAGATTGACGGTTTTCTCGGTTTCGCCGAAACCGAGACACTCGCGCTTGCTTAACCGTGGTTTTGGCCGAAACCGCTGACCGCGAGTGTCGGTCTTTTCTTTGCGTTTTAACAATTTGGGTAGTCGGAGGATCCGACGGCATAATGTACGCAAAATCTGAGCCGAAAACTGTTCAGCAAACTCCGACCGACGCCTAAGCGTTGCGTCGGTTGAAGGAAGCACAGGCGAACAGGCTGCTACGCCGTGGTCTGGGCCTAAGCAAGGCAGACAGTAAGAGTGGAAATCTTTATGAGGTATTTGTTTCCCACAAGTTAAACAGTTATTGACTTTTTCTGACATCGGCTGAGGCAAGAAAGAGTCCCCAACGGGTACTTAGCTTTTAGAAGTCTTCAAGTAGTATTCGGTAGCAGTAATCTCTGGATCTGACCGACCGGCACTTGCGAACAGCTTCTGCTTCGGGCGCCACGCGGCAAGAAAGACTGAGGAAAATGGCGTCGGCTGATGCCTTTATACCCGAAGACCAGCAGAGATGACGTCGGGTGAAGTGAGACATCAGCCGAAGCCGGACCCAGACTTTGGAATCCGGCCGACCGAAGGGCTGCCTGACGACAGGACAACCCATTTGTTAAGACTGCAGATGCATCCATGAAGGACATCTAAGCTGATTGGCCTTCTGGGTCTTCTCTGGGAACTAGAAAGAAATTAAAGAAAAACACTGTGGTAATGAAAACGATGCTACAAACGTCCTGTGTGCTAGGCTGCCAGCTAAGATATGATTTAAAACAAGAAGGAAAAAGCCCTTGAATCTTCTCAAAGCATCCTGGAGAAATTATCTCTGGAGCTTAAACATCTGTCCCTTATAATTCAAGGTAGTAATGGACAGGATCACCACAGCAAAGGTTATCTTACTCAGATGATACAATATTCTAGACTGTTAGGTGAGAAAGGTTAGGTTCAAAAACTGACTTTCTGAAGGACATCATCTAAGATTATATGTCATCCAGTGGGAGAATCTTAGAAGAAATGGAAACATTCCAGAGAGACATACACCCTATCAGCCTGCATGACAATGTGTGGCAGAGCATCTAGATGACACTAGGCCACAGTCCACTCAATGACTTAAAGGGACATTTATTCATGGACTATGAAAAGTGTCCACCACTGTCTCCTACAAATGCTTTTTCACAATATCCACCTCCATTACATAAACACAAACTGTCTGCATCTTCACAAGCTTCCTAAGGGACATGCCATACAAATCTAATTTGGACAACTGACAGGACTTGCTTTCTTGAACTTTAGACTCAGGGTCATAAGAATCTGGTAAGTATTCTACTGGAGAAGCCAAACATCTCTGTATAAAAATAGGCCTACTACTTACTCCTACTTCCCATCTCTGGTGCTGTTGTTGTCTTTCGGCTTTTCCCGGTTAGGGGTCGTCACAGCGGAACTTCGGTCCGGTAATTATTGGTAGTTGATTTCTACGTGCCGAGTTACCAGCCCTGACGCACAACTTTCAACGAAGGTACGCCCATTCACGCATGTCTCCACGCAGAAGACGCTCTAGCTGAGAATTGAACCGGACAGCGTCTTACTGTGAGGCAACAACACTACTGCAGCACCACCACCGCGGGTCCCCATCTCTGTGCTGTAATAAACTGATTTTCCCTCTCCATTTATTGTGCTTCTGTTATGCAGGTAAAGAACAGAAAGAGGAGTAATGCCAGGGACAATGTCTGTGCATTGGATTTACCTCCTACTGGCACAGGATACTTGTGATAGATATCAACACTATCAATGGTAAAGATGGTTGTGATAAAGATAAATATGATTACAAGGCACCAGTTCTTGTAAATAACCTGCCACCTCCAATATTGTCTTGGTGAAGTGTATACCCACAGGTAAGACAGCTGCTTCAACTTAAGCTTCAGAAATATCCAAGAGACTTAACTAAGAAACTTAAAGCTAAGAGACAAGTGACTGCACAAAAACTTTCTATCTGCTCCCTGCAGTCATTGGTAGAATTAATACTGCTCCCAGGTTTCTAGAAAAGCACTGGATCCACCTCGATTACATCTACCACCAAAGTCACTGGCTTAAGCAAATACATTGGTGAAGGACTAAACTCTTCCACAAGCAACATCTCCAGCGGGTTAGTAATTATGGCTGACCGGGTTAGTGACAGCAACTGCAGAGTTACTGATGCCAGATCTAGGTTTGTGATCAGCAATGGCATCTGCTGAATTTGGTGACATAAAAGGGAGCAAATTCAAAGTTAGTGCAAACTGTCCTTATATTCATTTGCTTAACACCCATCAGCACAGATATGAAAGATCCCATGTCACTAAACCAGAATGTGATGGTAACAGCCTTCATAATCAGAGTTGGTCTCAGGTTAGAAAAAAGGGGTCATTCTCACTGTGACATTTATTAGCAGGAAGACTACTTCTGGTGCTTTACGCAGGGGTTCTTGTAATGGCCAGTGCTCTCTATGCCAAATGAACCCCTGGGTGTGCCTGAAATGGTCATTGCTCTCTCTACCAGCTGACAACCTGGACTGCTTATAAAGGCCGCTGCTCACTGTGTTAATTGTCCTTCTGGTGTGTTTCTTTCCTGTTTTTAATAGGTGTATACTAAGCCAACCACCACTAGGGCCTTGTTAAGCCTAGCCAAGCATCCAAAATCTGCACAATTTTTTTGCTTACTAAGTTAAGAAGCTTTATCCTGAAGCTGATACTCTAAATCTCATCACTCTTTTAGCAGATTTTTTTTCTACCTTTTTCTGTCCAATGCCCACAAACCATCAAGCCTCCCCAATGGCAGAAACAAGTGGCATCCAAAGTAGTTACCATTGCCTCACATAAAATAAACCTAAAAGAGTACGCTGTTGAGGTAAAAAAAAAAAAAAAAAAACACCTCCAAACACAAAACATGATAAAACTAAGATAAAATCAAGTTTACCAACAACAAAAACAAATGATCTGCTAGAAATACTGCGTTGTGATACGACATGAACAGACTGTAAGCAATTCTGCAGACTGTTTCAAAGTACAGTTATGCAGCTGACTTAATAGCCTGCACATTATTTAAATTAAATCGATCAAGTAATGGGTTTATGAATGCAAAATGAAGCTCTCTCTCTGCAACCCTCCAGAACATAGCAAAACATTAAAGCTGCAAACAGTGAAGGTATGCACCTGGAAAAAATTTTAAACCTGAAGTTTAAGTTTGTGCATACTAAACGTAGTAATCTAACAACTTCTAAGTGCAGAAGCTGAAACTGAGGAGTAGCCATTTCTTTGCAGCAAAAGGAACTGAATAATAGTGCAAGCATGTCTTCTTATCTGCCATACAATGGCCTGATGACAGCTAAGGAGGAAAGTACAGTTGTGCAAGTTGCACATGCCAAAACAGTAGATGTTCAAATTATTCACTGATGCAGTTATAGCCTATGGATGTATCCAGCCAGGGATACAGCAACAGCCAGCTTCCAATAGGTTTCATACCAGCCCACAGTCACTCTGCCTGCCTACAAGTTAAGGCCTTTTAGGAGAGAGCTATACAAGCAGCCAGCGTGACTAAATATCTTCAGGACTTTCCATCCCCTAACTAAAAATGGAGAAAATATAAAAAGATGATGCAGAGACAATCCTGAAGAATAGTGGTGAGATGGAAAAGAAAATATATGCATATAAAGTAAAAGAAGACAAAAAGGCAGAAGACAATAAACAACAGAAGTACATGGTAAGGATTCAAAGTAAAGAGGTCAAACAAATGGAGAGGGTATGAAGTGTGGGACAATTTAACACCTCTTTTGGGTGCAAAAGCACATTATATTTGAGACTTTTTTCAACAGAAATTTTTTGGGGGAGAATATTAAAAAAGAATGTGCAACTCATGGAATCTTTAAGCATTTAACAGGAAAACAAAAAAAAAGAATTCATGTACACCTTTGTAAAGAGGCAGAAATAGAGACTTTGAAAGGACATTTAAAAACTTTTTGTAAAGAAGTACTTGGACATTGCAAAAGTTTATGACAAAGGGGGGTTTATGGACTGCTGCATGGGATTGTAATAGTGTGTTAAAAATAGAAAGAGAAAAAAATTATACATATACCAAGCATGATAAATGTAGAGGGGAATAGGGGTGTCATAAAATACTGGGGACAACCCAAAACATGTTTTATTTTTGTGGAAAAGGAGGACATTTTATAACTGTGACAAAAAAATTGTTAAATTTGTAGGGAAATGGGTTATGGTGCAGAAAATGTAAACAAACTCTATTAATATAACAAAATTAGACATTTATGGATGGATTGCAAAAATGAAAATTGGAGCAAGGGAAAAGAAAAAAGGAAGAAATGAACAAAGACAAATTTTAGTAGTAGTACAAATAGAAGAAAAATTAGGTAAAAAAAAATAATAGAGGACACAGAAAATTGTTCTGAAATAAGTGATAAAGTGATAAAGACGACAAACTGGGAGGTAGTAAAACAGAAAAGAATTTCATTAATAAAAGGGTAAATGACAGAAAAAGAAAATTTAAAGGAATAAGTACAAAGGAAAAAAAGAAAGGAAATATGAAAAAGAATATATACAGATGATGATTGGGGGGGTTGACATAATGGTTAAGGTGTTTGACTCTCAGACACAAGATACAGTGATTCTCACCTTTGGGAGCGAAATTGGATTGGCTTAGAATAGCCTATTAAGAAAGCTAGCTCAGTAATTAGCTATGAAGTTATGAAACCATGAATCTAATGAAAAGGAAAAATGAAATTTTACAGTGCTTTCTGTAAATGTGAATAGTACTATTTATTTTATTTTTATTTTATTTTACATTTGTTAACCGGGGGTGTCTGAGCCGAAAAGGCCCTTTTTCAGCAGAAGCCCAGGAAGAAAAGCTTCACATAGAAAAATTATAGATACATTTAGATATTTAAACATATTAAGAATATAGTAAGAACAACAGGGATTTTGGAGTGGTGTAATACATCTAATATAGAAGTAATTATATTAAAAACACAAGACCTTCAATAAATGAAGAAAGATTACAAACAGGGAAACTAAGGGGAGGAAAGATAATTTGGAATTTGGGAAATGAGAGATTTTTCTGGAATAGCCATATTCTGCAGAAATACAGCAAAGATATAAGATGTAACTACAGCAAAAATAGGAAGATCATCCATTATAAATTTAAAATGGAAATAACTAGTATATAGAATTACATTACATGTTTATACTAACTGTAAAGAAAGGGAAAGCTTATTTAATTCGATTTTAAACTAGGTAGTGATAAATATGAATATTACAATAACAAGAGACTAATAGTGATCTAAGAGGTAAGCATAAAAAGAGAAATTGTATAAGAAAAATGTTAGATGCTAAAAGATATGGTAAGTTAAAACTTTGGGATAAAAATTCATGGACTTACAAAAGGAGTATGTATAGTATCAGAAAGTTTAGTTATAGGAAATGGGAGGTAGATGAAAAATGATTTTCTGATCATCTTGCAATATGGCTAGAGATAAAGGAAAGCAAGGAATACATACAGATAGCCAAAGGAATAAAAATGATAAATGAGAAAGCATGGAATGAAGAATCAGTAACACAGTTATGAAAAGATCATATTACTATGAGAACATTTTAAAAAAATGGTCTGAATGGTGGATGATATTTAAGGAAAAATACAAAAATCTTTTTTTACAGTGGTAATATGTGAGTAAAGTTGGGAAAGAAAAATGTAACAGAGCATATAACGATGCACTGGAAGATTTCAAACGTAATCATTGAAAGTACTTTGTCAAATAAAAAGAATTACATGAAAGAAATCAAGAAAAAATACAAGAATTGTTATATACAAAAGATATTTTTACAAGGAAAAAGAGAAGTGTCAAGTCACTTAAGCAGATTAATAAAGGAAGATGGTAGTGCATTGAAAAAAATTAAAAGGAGAAATAGAAGGAACTCAGGAAAAGATCATGAATAGTGTAGTACAATATGTACAAAAAATGTTTAAAAAAAAATAAGGAAGTGAAAACAATACAGAAAGTAAGAACATTAACAGAAAAAAGAATAAATAATTGGAAAAGGAGATTTCTTTAAATGAGCTAAAGTAGTAGGACAAGTAAATATAGATTTGGCTGCAAGAACAGATGGAATAGGCTATGAAATGTATAAACATTTAAGGGATTGGCAAAAAATATTTTTAAAGATTCTGAATAAATAATCAAATAAAGGCTTTGTGTATACCAGATTATGCAGTGGAATACTTAAATTCATAAGGAACACTGAAGATAGAATATACTTAAAAATGGAGACTGACAGTATTGAACAATAATGATTTTAAGATCTTTATGAAAATTATACAAATGAGATTTGAAACTAAACTGGAAAACATTATGGAAGATGGTGTATATAGTATAAAGAGGAAGAGTTGTCAAGACTTATTAATGATAGAGCAATTGTGGATGATATTATGAATAGAAAAGAAGCAGCAAAATCATGATAGGATACCTTAATAAAGCATTTTATAAACTGGACATGAAATCTTATCAGTAATAATGAAAGAATATAAGTGACAAATTATGAAAGCATGTATGTCAGTGTACAGTAATAATAAAGTAAATAAAATACTTGTAAATGGCTTGTTGAGCCAAGAGATACATATACAGAGTGGTGTAAGACAGGGATGTCCAATTAGTTGTATGATTTTTGCATTAGTTATGTATGTGATAGCATATGAAATAAATCACAAAATGAAGAAGGTGGAGTATACAGCACCTGAAGGGTTTAGAATTCCAGTTCTGTTAACATAAGCAGATAACAGATCTACAAAAAAAAATTGGATAAAAGTAGTAATGATTTGCACAAACAAGTGTCTAGAAGTGATAGGGATGTCTTTAAATAAAGAAAAAAAGTAAAGGTTTAGGTGATGTAACAAAGATAGGGACATATATTTTACAATTAATTAAATTTCTGTGTTAGGTATAACATTTGGGAATTAAGATGCAATTAGAATTCAATGGGGGGAAAAAACAAAAGAAGAAATAAAACAAACCTGCCTTTTCTGGAGAACATATAAATTAACATTCAAAAAAGGCTTATCTGATAAATTCAATACTGGTAGGGAAATAGCCAACAGTATTTGAAAATGAATTATTGCAATTTTTTTTTTCATTTATACGGGGTTCTAGATTAAACCCAATAAAATAAGAGTTTTGTAATGTAAATGCAGAGGGAGGAGGTTTTGGGTTAATTACCCCAGTGGTATATGCTGCTTCATTAAATTTGTAAAAGTGTTAAAGTGTATAAATGAAAAAGATGAGACAATAGTAGTAAAATTGTATGATAAATTTTGGGTATGGTAAAAAAACAGCAAAAGGTAAAAAGACTGTAGAAATGAAAAAATAAAATGTTACCAAGAAACAAATAGGTGTAAAACTCCTTTTAGGAACTGCTTCATTATAAACAGAGATGAAAGAGGGGGATCCATGGTCAGACATGCTAAAATGACTGCAAAATTCACCTTTACAGAGGAATAACAGAGGCCAGAGGA
The DNA here is from genome assembly GCF_019279795.1 of Protopterus annectens. Lineage (NCBI taxonomy): Eukaryota > Metazoa > Chordata > Ceratodontiformes > Protopteridae > Protopterus > Protopterus annectens. The sequence goes on from NC_056732.1 coordinate 1,108,529,291, forward strand.
TAGTAATTCACACAATTATTTGATCACCAGTGATACAATATATCTGATGGGTCCCTGACCACTGGCTAGGCACCAGCTAGAAAATCTCTTCCACTTGACAATATAAGATTCTCTAGTAGCTGGCTTTCTTGCCTCCTTCAGTACCTGATACACACCCTTATAAAACAGGTGCCTACAAAGTATAAAAAAAAAAGAAGTTATGTACTCACCATAACGTTCCATGTTTGTTGTCCATCTCACCTTCATTCTTTACTGGGTGGATTCAGAACCAATCCTCAGTTCCAACTTGTCCGTTTACAAAAGCTCAAGGTCTTCCACTGGCTCGTGGCTGTATCCTTATCCCATCATGCCCTAGGAGAGCTCGTAAGATCTTGTTTGCTGTTAACAACAGTTTCCCAATGGACTATTTGACACTTTACAGCACAATGGAAAATGTCAGAGAACATTATATACCAAATGTGACCACTTGGTTCTCCAGAAGCCAAAGGCTGGGGGAAGGAGGGTGGGATGTTAGAATGATGGCGTGATGGACAATAAACATGGAACATTACAGTGAGTACATAACTTCATATTATGTTGTCCTATCTCGCCTTCATTCTTTACTGGTTGGGACAGCATCCCTAGCACCATATTTCTTGGGCGGCTCACGGGAGAATATTCTTCAGAACAATGGACCCAAAGGAGGCCCTGTTCCTGGAGGCCAAATCCACTTTGTAACGAGTGAAAAAGGTATGAGAGCTTGTCCATGTTGCAGCAGCATAAATGTTATCAATTCGTAGTCTAGCACGAAAGGCAGAGGAAGCTGCTATGGCTCTCGTAGAATGACCCTTGACTTTACAGGGAAGATCTTAGTTGTTAAATTTGTATGTAAAGGTAATACAATCTGATAGCCATTTTGAAAGTGTTATCTTCAATACAGGAGCACATTTCTTAGCTTCCAAAAATGAAACACATAATTGGTCAGAGTTTCTGAATTCCTTTGTCCTATGTAAGTAGAAACGCAATTGTCTGTGTACATCTAGCTGGTGTAGCATATATTCTGCCTTGTTGCCATAGGTGAGGAAGAACACTGGCAGTTCAATGAACTGCTTTAAATTAGACTGTGAGTATACTTTTGGTTAGGAAGGCTGGGGTCGTTCAGAAGGATACTTTGTCTTTGTGGAAAAGCATGTAGGGGGGCTTAATCGATAATGCTTGTAGCTCTGAAACCCTTCTTGCAAAAGTGATGGCAATCAAAACAATTGTTTTTCATATCAAGAACTTTAGATCACAGGATGCTGCTGGTTCAAAGGGGAATGAATCAAACAGGATAAAACAAAGTTCAGGTCCCATGGTGGTAAAGGGGTCTTAATGGGTGGTCTTAGCAAAACAGTGCCTCTCAAGAAGGCTTTGCATAGTCTGAGAGACATCAGATTTAGAGCTAAATTGCTTAGATGAAATGTTGATATCACTGCTAACTGGACTCGAATGGTAGCTGCAGCTGCGCCTTCATCAGAGAGTTCAGTTAGAAATTCAAGAACACAGCCTATAGGCGCAGAAAAAGTATCGATGTGATTACATAATGCTAAGGAAGAAAACCTTTTCCATTTGCTCATATAAAATTTCCTCGTTGAAGCCTTATGAGATGAGATCAAGATATGCTTGACTGCAGGAGAAAGGTCTGGGAGCCTGGCTATATTTGGAATCAAAGCAGCCAAGCTGTCAATTTGAGGGTCTGAAGAGAGGGGTGGAGCATCCCTGACGCATGAGTCACAGGCTCCTCCTTGAGATGAAGCCACAAGAAGGGGAACCAAATTTGACGAGGCCAGTATGGGGTGACTAGAATCATATTGCTTCCCAATGAGTTGGCTTTCTGAAGAAGTTTGGGTATCAAGGGAAAAGGAGTTAAGGCATAGAGGAGACTCGAGGGCCAATTGTGTACAAGTGCATCCCCTGGTGACTCCCCCAGATGGGGGATTAGGGCAAAATAGCTGCTGCATTTGGCATTCATGGATGTGGCAAAAAGATTGCAGCAAGGCACGCTCCATTTGCAGAAAATCATCTCCACTACTTCTTGTTTTAGGGACCACTTGTGAGGCATCAGAATAGCTCTGTTTGTCTGCTATCATGTTGGAACTCCCCGGGATGTGCATTGCTATCAGAAAGCAATGGGAGGTGGCTGCCCACTGCCATACTCTTAGGGCCTCTCGACAAAGGGGGTAAGATCTGGTTTCTTCTTGTTTGTTTATATACCAAACAACTGACATGTTGTCTGTGTGAATTGCAATAGTCCCCAGCGGAAGAGAGTCCTGAAGTGCTTGCAGTGCTAAGAGCAAGACTCTCATCTCTAGGATATTGATATGCAGGTGGGCCTCGTGTTCCTGCCAAGTGCCTTGGACTGTCCTGCCTAGATAATGCCCTCCCCCACCCTATGTGGGAGGAATCAGTGGTCACTGTGGCTATAGGGTGTGGGAGGACAAAAGGATGACCTTATGTCACGAGTGGAGTGAAGCCACCAGCGAATGTCCTTTTTGCAGGAGTCTGTTATCAAAATTTGGTGAGACATGGGTAGTTCCTGCAATGACCACTGAGTGAAGAGTAGCCACTGCAGGATTCTCATGTGCACTAATGGAACTAAGTTTATCGCTGCTGCCATGGTTCCCAAGACTTTCAGAACTGTTCTTGTTTGCACTCTTTTCTTGGAAAGAAGGTTTGAGACCTAACGTTGTAGAACTAAAACTCTTTCTGCCATCGTCTCTGCCATGTCCAGATCTGCCCCTATAAAGACAATATGTTGAGATGGCAACAAGGCAGATTTTTCATAATTTATAGTGATTCCTAGGTGAGAACAGAGTTGCTTTTTGTAGTAGATGCTTGGTGGTGGCAGTCACTAGCCAGTCTAGATACGGAAACACTCGAATCCTAGACGTCTCAAGTGGGCCGTGACCACTGCTATACACTTGGTGAACACTCCGGGGGCTGTAGTGAGACCAAAGGGCAGAGCTCGAAACTGGTAGTGACTGGCTCCCAGCAGGAAGCGCAGATGACTCCTGGATGGCCTGTCCATTTTTATGTGGTAGTACGCATTTCTGGAGGTCTATAGAGCACATCCAATCGTCTTTTCCCATAAAGGGGAATACTGACTGCAATATTACCATCCAGAACTTCGTTTTCCTTACTGATTTGTTTAATCTGCTGAGATCCAATATTGGTCTCCAGTCCCATGTTTTCTTTGGAACTAAAAAGAACCTTGAATATGTTCTGGATCCTATTTGGTCTGTGGGGACTGCTTGAATGACTCTTCTGTCTAGCAACTTTTGAATTTCTATACTTGCCTATTCCCTTTGACTGGGTGGAATGTCTGGGATGTTTTTTATGTTTGGGACAGGGAAGGAAAATGGTATAGAGTAGCTTCTGCATATGATGTTTTGTACCCATTTGTCTTTTATTTCTAGCTAGGCTTCTGGATATAAAAATAAGTGACCCCAACTGCCTCCAGAGATGGACAGGAAGGCCTCCCTTCAGGAGCACTTAAACGGCCTACCACTGAATAAATCCCTGTCATCCTGGTTTTGTGGACTCCCTCTGCCACGTCAGAGGCGTCTCCCGTTATTGCTTCCCCCTCTGCCCCTGGGGGAAGAATCGCCACGTGTGTCCTGAAAAGCTCTCTGGGATTTTTGAAACCACATCTTTCCTCCTTTTTGACCTTTGGGGTAAGGTCTAGAAGTTAGTGAAAAACTGACTCCTATAGCAGAGTTAGGTTTTCCTTCTTGCTAGCACCTGGTGACTGTGCCTTAACTTTTGGTCCGAAGAGGGACGAGCCATCGAAGGGGGCATTAACAAAGGTAGACTTAAAGGGCTCTGCAAAGTCACACAAGCACATCCAGGAATGTCTCCTCAGGGAAATTCCTGAAGCCGCTGTCCTCCTCGCTCCATCTGCTGTGTTAGAAATAAGCCTCATGGAGGAGTTAACCAGAGAGTTTAAGGTGGAGAGCTGATAGGAAACCTTGTCTGAAACCCCTGCAGCTACTAAACCTTTTAGAGAATCTCCTAGCTCCTTCAGGAGATCTCCCTGCAACCTAGTGAAATGAGTCAGATAATTCAGTGATCTGAGTGCAAATGTTGCTGAAGAAAACAAGTGCTTCCTGTATCTGTCCATTGTACGACACTCCTTGTTCGGTGGATGGACAAACGAGGAAGTCTCTGAAAGTTCCTTTATGGTGGACGACGCCAGCACCAATTCCTTGTCCGAAGGTGCTGTAATAAACTTATTTGGCCTCCGTGGAACAGGTTTCACTGAATTTGGAGACTACCACACCTTTCGACTAACTACATTCATGAGTTTGTCAAAAGGCGGAGACACCCAAGTGGTGGAAGGACGAGACCCGAAAGCCTCCAGGTATACTGACTCTTCCTCAGAAGGGTTGCTGGACTTCCAGCTACCTCTCTGCTTTAGGATTTCTAGGATGTCTGCGGAGACCTCCTCAGAGGGTGACCATGGGGACCCTTCTGACTCATTCAGGTCTGTATCCAAAATGTTGGACTCCTCTGGAGAGTCTAAATGCTTCCTCTTGTATAATCTCTTTTGTGCTTCCTCTTGTATAATCTCTTTTGAGGGACCTCTTCGGAAGGGTATTCTGGAGAGGCTTCACCCAATGGGGCATCCTGAGGCTTTGAGTCTCCACGTCTGTGTGGCTGTGATGGTGTCGAGACAGACACTGGCGCCTTTGGGGGAAGAATGCCTGCACCTGGGAGTGGAGCTATCAGAGGTGACAACACTCTCATCACCTCGAAAGGCCCCCAGCCCCTGATCAGAGGATGCTCCTGGCTCCGAAGAACCGGAAGGCATTCCCGGATCCAAGGGCGTTGGCTCCGAGGCCAATGCAGGAGCAGAGCTCACCATTGCTGAGGCCCTGAGAGGCAAGTTTGGATCAGACAACTGTCTGACCCGACTCCCCTCCCTGGACCCAACCACAGAGTATTGTCTCCCAGACCCCTCGAGTTCAGATGGAACCGAGGAGGTCACAGCTGTAGACAGCCCCAAAGATCCTGATGCAGGTCTCGAGTCCGATGATTCCACTGCAACCAGTTCCAGACACTCTGGCTCAGAGGAAGAATTGATGGAGGGGAGGTGGCCTTGGTAAGGACCAAAGCCCTTTGGGTTAGAGTCGAAAAAGTTTGGCCAACGCCGGTGTCCCTCAAGAGTTTCTGCACCACACAAGCCACATTATCATCTGAGAGGCTTCTGGATGACCGAGAGGAGGGTGTAGAAGATCTGACCCATTAGAGCAAGGGAGATCTGAGGGTTAGGGAGACCGGTTACAGTTCTGGGGACCGGCTCCATATTTGAAACTCCACTGGCTCCGAAAATGCAGCAGGAGCTGAGGAGGAAGATTTTTTTGGTTCAGACGGTCTTCAGAACTGAAGACGACTCTTCTGCCAATTTTTGGTCGGTTCAGACTGCATGGAAGAAGTGGAAGATCTTTTCCCAGACATCTCAGCTCTTGAAGATGGGGCTTTTGACAAACTGGAAGAACTCTTAACCCCCTTTAAGTGTTTCTGTAAATGGAGACTTCAATAACCCTCTTAATATTAATTTATTTTTCCTTTCCAACAATACTCTGCTACTGAATGCATGACAAATGCTACAAGATTCCTGCAGATGGACTGCACCAAGACAGTAGACACAAACTGTGTGATCATCAGACAGAGAAATTTTTTGATTACGTTTCATACACTTTTTAAAACCCGGAGGATTTGATTTTTTAGGATTCTTAGACATGGTATCATCAAAGTTTGGCAACAACAATATAAAAGTCACTGCTGATACTAAAGAAAATATATTTTTTTTAAACAAACACCTAAGCAGAAAAGCTTTAAATAGCAAAATTAAAGCAATCCTTAAACAAACCAATCTGCCTGTTAAGAGAAAGAAGAGAAAGGGTAGCACAGGTAAGAGGGCCCTCTAACTTAAACAGACCAACGGAAGCTCTCTAAATGAAAACAAGCTTACCCTCTACAATTTAAACTAATATATAAGCATATCTATGTGTGTGTATATATATATATATATATATATATATATATATATATATATATATATATATATATATATATATAATATGTACATATACAAAACTTTTCTAGGCTCTCAACTTAAATGAGCCTATTTGACAGGAATAGAATATGAAAGGGATAAGGGAGAGATAAGCTGGCCTAAAGAAGAAAAGCAACGACCAATCACAACAATCAGCACAAAACGAACACACTAATTTAGAACTAAGCTAAATGCTATAAACTTTAAAAAAATACAATTATTTTCAACTATTAGAAGAAAAAAGGTAAACATTGCCAGAGCCAAAATGGAGAACACACGATCTTGTTAGTGACAAATGAGATCTGGGGAGCTCTCCTAGGGCATGATGGGATAGGGATACAGCCACTAGCCAGTGGAAGACCTCGAGATTTTGTAAATGGCCGAGTCCGAACCGTGGATTGGTTTCAAACCCAACCAGTAAAGAATGAAGGCGAGATAGGACAACATACCACTAATCATTCAGGCATTCAGCTGAAGTTGTTTGATGGTGTGTATCAAACTCCCCTTGTCTTGTGTGAGTAGATCCAGCCAGTGATGAAGCTTGTGGTAACTGCCCCTGTTCAACTCCATAAGAAGGGGAAGCAATTTTGAATGGTCCAAAAGGGAATCACCACAATGATTTTGAAGAGTCTTTCGGAATTTTCAGAATTACCCTGGAAATCGCAGGAAAAGGCGGAAATGCATATAGAAACATCCTCGACCACAGGAATGATAGGGCATCTGCTCTCCAGGCCTGCTTGCATGGAGTCCTGGAACAAAATCTGCATGGTTATCCATTTTGAAAAAAACACATATCTACATGAGGTATCCCCAACATCTGGATCATTTCTCAGACTACCTCTTTGTTGAGTTTCCATTCATGAGAGTTTGCATAGGACCTAATTGGCTTGTCTGCCACTATGTTTTACGCAGATGGTAAAATATGCTTAGCTAGTTTGCCATTATGTTTTACTCAGATGGTATGCATTATGCCTGAAGAGTTAAAAAGTGCTGAAAAGCTAACGCCCAAACTACTTGTGGCCAGACTGCACAGAAGGTATGACCTGCCACCCCCCCCACACACACAATTTATGTATCACATCACAGAGTGTTATCTGTAAAGAGAGGACCAGGGTCCCAAAAGGAGCTGTAGAGATGTTATGGCATGAATCACCCGCATTTATTTGATATTAATATGCTTTGGTCTGTCTGAACTGTCCCACAGTCCTTGCACTTATACTGCCTTTAAAACTGCTCCCCAAGCAGAATCTGAGGAATTGGTCAATACAAACTGTGTTGGGGTGGCTAAAGAAAAAGGGAGATCTAGATTGTGAGCCATCTGATCACTCTACCAATGTAGTTCTGAATTTAAAAAGCTCAGGATTGGAATTTGAAAACCCAGAAGATGAGACTGTTGGGTCACCATATTTCTGAAGTAGCACTTAATCTTTCTCATATGTAGCCTGGCACAGGGAATCATGTGAATCATAAAAAGCCATAAGTCCTAGTATCCTGAGAAATTCTCTGGCAGTAGCCTGAGACTGGCAAACAACGTTCAGGAGGACTTTCCTATATAAATCCACCTTCTCTTGAGGAAGGAAAGCCTTTTGCAGCACAATGTCTATTAGACAACATAGAAACAAAATCAATGTGTGATGGAGCGAGGGAGGACTTCTGCATAGTTATCTGGAATCCCAGACTGTTTAGGAGACAGGATACCTTTGTTAAAGACTCCTGACATCTGGGAAAATACTCTGCACAGAGAATCAAGTCCTCTAAATAAGGAAGTATGTGGATACCCTGCAATCTGCAGTGGACCACCACTAGGGCTAGACATTTCTGTAAACACTCTTGGTGTAGTGGGAAGCTCAAAGAGTGCTGCAGGGAGAACTGATAATGTGACCCAGATACAGAAAAACTTAGAAATCTCTTGAAATTGCTTGCTATAGGAATGTGATGTTAAGCATCTTTGAGGTTTAAGGTTACCATAACACTCTGAGCTGGGACCAGAGCTTTAATTTCGTAATTTTCAAAGAGAGACTGAAAGAAGAGAGACCCAAAACTGGTTTCCAAGACTGTTCCTCCTTTGGAACCAGACACATTCTGGAATAAACTTTTTCCCATTTGTTCTGCAGGAACATGCTCTAGGACTCCTGCTTCTAACATGGGTTGGAGCACTTGGGAAAGCAACACTGTTTGATTGTGAATGTGGGAGGGGAACCCCCTGAAAGGAGGAGGCTTTTCTATTAACTGTAATCCTTGGGGATCACATTCAAAAACTATTTGTCTGAGATAACCTGTTGCCATGAGGGAACACTGAGGGCCAGATTCTTTCAAAATATGATAGGACGGGAGAAGAAAGGAATGGGACTAGATTTCTGGTATAGTCATTCTGAGGCTGGAACCTGATCCTTTTTTTTTGCAAAAATGTTATGTTTGTTTTATTGAAACTGTTACTGGTCCCCCTTCTGTCATCTTTTAAGTATCAGTTAGAAGGAGCCACTGCTTGCTTGTTTTGTCTTTAAATGGGTTTGGAAGGGAAGAACTTGGGAACCTGAAAAATACTAGAAACTCCCCACATTAATTTACTCCCCTCATCTCATTGCTTGAGGACTTGTGTAGCAGAAGGCCCAAATAAAATGTTCCTGTCATGGAGGAATTATAAATTTGACTTTAAATAATCTGAAAACTTTTGATTATGTACTCAGACAAATCTTCTTAAGACTGTAGCTGAAACAGAGGTGCTGGAAACAGTATCAGCACAATCATATACACTTTTTACGGCATGTTTAGAAAGTTGGGACATGTTAGATGCACTCTGATTCAAATAAGAACTACCTTCAGGAGGTTTGGAAGCAGAAAACACTCAGATTATTGCCACATTTCAGCATAAATTTCCATGTGTAGCCCTGGCAGTTAAGAATTCTAAATAGTAAAGTACAGGAAGAAAAGTCTCTTACCTGGTCTTTGCAGCTGCTTATCCTCTTTATCCCCAAGGACTGGGTTGGGGTGGCGAGGAGTCTGTTCGTAGCAGAAGCAGTAGGAGAAATAGCTGCTAGATCTGATTTAAGTTTGAGAGACCGGATACAGTTTATCTGCCTTTTTAGGTACTGAAGCCTTAGAATCAGGATAGTTGCAGGCAGCACCAAAAACACCCTCCAAGGCTGGCAGAAAGAGAGGAATAAGTGCAGTATGTGCTATTTTTGTTCTAATAAATCACAGTATCTGCCCACCTTAGCAGGAACATCCACTTATTCCCATGAAAACACAACCTTTAGCCTAGAGACAATCGTAGAAAGGGAAGTCTCCATCTGCACAATTTTAGGCTCAATGTCCAAAAACTCAGAGTTTGGGGCTACAAAACCCTCAAGTGATACAAACCTGCCTCTGCCCACATCAGAAGGAACATTGTCATCAGACAGAGTGTAGGCTTAAGGAAAAGAAGGCATGTGCTACCTAGTATTGACAAGCTGCAACAAATTCCTACGCAAGTTAAGAACATAATTTTTAGAAACAGAAACCATCTCTCTCTGTTATCAATATGATTAACTTTCTTTATTTTTCCTAGGAACTTCCTTGAAGGAAGATCACATATGGGAAGACATATCATCCAGAGCAAGAGGTCTCTTTTCCCTGACACCCCAAGACATCTCCTATACCTAAAAGGGATTGTTCTCCCATGCCATCAGACACTGGGACAACCAGAGAGGACAAGTCTGAAACCCAGTCCACAGTGGTCAGCAAAGCTACACCAGAGGGATTTGAGGAAACCAGCAATGACTATTACAGGGTCTCCTACCATAAGTTGAGCACAGACGCTCACCACACTGAAGGCAAGGGCTTGTGCTTTAACTTTTTTTTATGTTTAGGTATGTTGGGAGAAGGACCAGTAGGTAGTGAGATTTAAATATACAGTGAATTTCTGAAAAAAAAAATCAAACCTACATAAACTAAAGCACTGCTGGTGATTCCCTGCTGCATGAAGAAAGTAAACCTATATATTTTTTGTCTCTGAGTGATAAAGCTACTTTCTGTTTTACCTGCTCCATTTTATTTTGTTTTAAGAAATCTGCTTGGCCTGTGGATAGACACTTAAATTATCTAGGTTGCACATTTTGCACGTTTTTTTTTCATTGGTTAAATTGTTTCTTGAGTAATACCTAAATACACAGTGAATTTGTGAGTCTTTGCCTTTTTCTGAAAAAGATTTCAAGCCTGCACAAACTAAAAGCAATGTTGGTGATTCCCTCCTAGTTTTTCCCAATCACCACCCCCATTCGTTTGTCTGCTCTTTAAACCTGGTGATTTTAAGCTGCCCATCCCCTACTGCAAATTGAGCTTAAGCTCCTCCCTTTCTAAACTGCTGTTGAAATCTTGAATTATTTGCCTTTCCTTGTGCTTATACTGAAAAACTGCATTTTGCCTCTCATTGTCTGTTCTACCAATTTACTTGCTCTGAATTCACTATCTAGCTAGCTAGCTGTTGAATAAAGTAGTGTATTTTTACACTTTAGCAAGCACTTGTTTTCCCATCAAGAGGTCAGTGGATTTTCCATCTGGAGGTAACCTGGTCTGTTTAGGTTGGGGAAACACTTAAGATTTCTGCATGTCGTTTTATTGGCTGGAGGGCTTATTATTTAATTTTATTTAACATTTGTTAACCAGGAAAGTCCAGCTTGGAACAAAGCAATTTTCAGCAGGTGCCCAGGGCGAAATGCTCCAGACGCATGTCTTTCTAAAGTGGGAGGAAACCGGAGTATATGGAGGAAACCCACATGAACACAGGGAGGACATGCAGACTTCGCACAGAAGGCACTCCCGCCAAGAATCAAACTGGAGAACCTCTTGCTGTGAGGTGATGACAATACCACTGCGCCGTCCACATACTAATCAGCTTATCTTGTTTTTAATGCCTCTATAATTGAGTGGCTCTTGTCTCATTTATGCAAATGAAAGTACTTTTATTGAATAACACTTTTATAAGCTGTTTAAAGTACACTGCTGTTATCCATACCTTTAAGTTTGTTAGTGGTAGCATTTCACTCCAGACACTGCTTTACTATGGTTTTACAATAGGAGGACTGGGATTATTCATCTAGTGATAGTAGGCATTTACCGGATCTATTTGAGCTGGGAAGCACACAAAAGGGTTTTAAGTATAAGTATTTTTTGCACTTCTCTTATACACTGTGACTGTACATCAGTGATAGCAGGCGTGTACTGTATGTTTTGTTAGGGAAAGGGAATGGGTTAATTTGACAGGACTGGGTTGGTAGCACCAAGACTAAAACGGGCACCTATACTCAAAAAAAAACTGTACTGTTTGCTGCTGCTTTAAGTAGTTAACTGCAGTATATTACATTGTATCTCTTAGTTGTAGGGCTGTTGTACGTAGTTTGTGTGGTCGTGTTGCAGCTGGGCTCCAAACCAGCTAGTCTACATTAAGAAGGTATTTTCCCTGCACCCTGGTGTCAGAAGTGTGTTGATCTAACCCATCTGAGTTGGGGACTGCTGGCAGAAGGCTTATTGTGCGCTTTCCTAAATTGTAGTTAGCTTAAAATTTCTCTCTCTCTGCTGGTATTTAAGCCTCACATTTGTGTGGTGCTGCTCTTCATGCAGTGGAGGTTAGCAGTGCCCTTCATAGATGCAAAAGCCTAGGAACTCAGTTTTTCCCTAAACAACTAGCAGTGAAACCCTTCCAAGCTTTTCTGATGCTCTAGGAGCAACTCAGTTGCTCATTGAACAGTGTTGCCTTATTGATCAGCCTTAGCCTACACAAATTATAGGTGCCTCTTTTAGTCTTGGCAGTACTGGCACAGTCCTGTCAAATTAACCCATTCCCTTCACTACCAAAACATACAATACGAGCCAGCTATCATTGATGGGCAGTTTCCCCATCATCCCTTTGGCCAGCCTGATAGACATGGGCATCCTTAGGCAATAAACACACATATACAGACGTACTCACCAGTAACTTACCAAAAGATAACAAGCCTCCCAAATGGAAACCATTTAAACACATAACAATGCAAAAGTTAACCATAACACAAAACAACACACACACCAGTATCTCAACAAATAAGCCTATAAGGTGTAACAAAACCTAATGCATTAGTCACACTTGACTCCATTGTAAGACACATGGATGTTCTCCTCACCAGGTTGGATAAGGATCATATGAGTTTACTAAGCTAATGGCCCTGGGACACTTACAATCCTAGCCAAGAGTTTATCCCCAAAAAGAAATCTCAATTAGCAGCTGTCACCCCTGTCAATGAAGGATACAGGTGGAACCTTTGGGACAAATTTGTGCTTTCCTATCCACTAATCAAGGTTGCGCTTGAAGAGGGTCAGCGAGGTACTCTGACATGTATGGGAAGTCTATTCCAGAGATGGGGCAGCTCCTGGGAAACAAACCTGTCTCTCCAGCATGTTTTGTTGATGTCTCGTATTAGATTCAGGCCATTCAAGAAGTAAAGCATGAGGAGTTAGACTTACGGATATGGAGCATCTCTAGTAGGGCAAGATCTGATACTGCCTTAAGTGAGACACAGATCACCTTTGAACAATCTGTATGACACAGAGTAGAGTGATAGTGATTCGAGCCTGTCCACATAGGAGCGGGTTACAGTTAGCTGCCGGTCAGGTGCCAACATCCGACAAGTCACTGAAGCATTGAAGTCACTTAACCATAAGTACTGGTACGACTCTATCATAGTCCATGCGGGGATGAATGACCTGAGATGTACCTCACTAGACTACATGGAGAGACATCACTAAGCTTTCAGATTGTGTCAAAGGCATGTACAGCCTTAAGTAGCATTTTACCTTCCCAAGGATGATGCCACAATACAAACAAAAATTGATTAACTTTAACAATTGGCTTAGTTTCTGGTGTCAGTCCAAGGGGATCGAATATCTGTCAGCCTGGGAAGACATGGTTGACAAGCCATGCTGCTTTGCCAGAGATGGTCTGCACCGGTCTCCTCTAGGCTTTCAGATATTGGCAAATGCATTAGCAATACCCAATGTGCCTTTTTTTTAGGCAGTGTCAAAATAACCAACCTCCCAACATAACAAAACCCTCACTAGATAAACTCTAGGTACTGCTGCCTAATGGTAGGAGTCTAAACAAGAAACTGCACTCCTTATAAGCACTCCTCATTTTGGAAGACGCTGAGGTCTGTTCAGCCAATGAGACATAGCTCAAAGTTGCAGAAAGCATCCCAGCCATGCAGGGATACAATCCTTTCCATACATTCAGACCACAAACTGAATGTGAAAGAACTAAAGGAGAAGGTATATCCATCTTCATTAAGGATAAGTACATCCCGAGACTTGTCAAACAGTATGACTCTCTTGAGCTACTCCATGTCCAATTAACTACAGGCAAAGCCCCCTACCACATCACAGCTATCTATAGGTCCCCCACCGTGAAACTGGAAAAGCATACCACATACCTAGACTTACTGGATTTACTTGCTATACAGCCCAGCACCTTACACATGGATGATTTTAATTAACCTACTATCAGCTGGGAAATATACACTATCACAAACATGCTGGCTTAGATGCTCTTGGAGTTTGTCAATGCAGATGAGCTGGAACATCTAGTCAACACATCCAAATGAGGGTCAAATGTCCCTGACATAGTACTCACTCACACAGGAGAGTACTGCACCCTCCCCAAGATCGGATTATAAATCAGTCTCATTTGATGGACTTACAAGACCAGATACCCCATCAAGCACAAAAACACTTAAGAATTTTTCAAAGACAAATTACCTCCTACTAAGTGATGGTATAAGAAGTTTCAAAGCCTCTCAAATGCAAATAACAGACTCCTATGCAGAGGTGTACACTAATGGCCTGTATAACCACTTAAGCAGTTGCACGTAATTGGCTGTACCTGACTGGACTAAAACCAGGTCTTGCTGAAAAAACAAGCCACCCCTGATGGACCCCTAGTATAAACCAGCTATACAACAAGAGAAAGAAACTAATGTCCAAGAATAAGAAGGAACTGGCTCAGTAGAGGAAGTAATCCTTCTCTAGCTTAAACAAACAAATTAGAGACCTTGTCAAATCCTCCAAAGATAATTATGAAGCAAAAATAGCCTCCCTAGCTAAAGATAACCACAAGGCACTCTAACGATATCCAAAATCTAAAATCTAAGAAATCTATGCGCTGAACTGGTTGTGGATGGCACCACCCATACTCAAACAGAGGTAATAACCAACCTGTTAGTTGACAGATGTGGAGCAAACTTCACCCCCCCCATCCCCTCCAGTCATCTCCCAAAGTATGCATGCCACCATTCCTCAGCCTATTACCTCAAGACAGCAGGTCATCCCAGCGATCTCCAAGGCCAAAAAGACAACATCAAAGGGACCAGACAACATCCTAGGTTGCCTTTTAAACAACTTACACATGACCTTGCAGACCCACTTTGATCCCTGTTTGATCACAGCCTGCGAACTGGCTATGTTCCAGTGGAATGGAGGACAGCAACAATAATCACTCTGCACAAAGGGAGACCATCAACCAACCCTGGGAATTGTAGGCTCATAAGCTTGACTAGCATCATCTGCAAGACAATGGAAAAAATCATTATGGACCTTATTAACAAGGATATAGGTAATCTCCAAATTTTGGACCCAACCCAGTTGGATTTTTTAAAGGCTACAGCAGACCTGTTAAACATGGCTGACTTCTTTGAGAAGGTCACCAAGGCCCTGTATGAGGGAAAGACAGGGCACACCACCTATCCTGACCTAGCCAAGGCATCGGACACAATCTCCCACTCAATATTATACAGAAACTCTCCCAATTGGGAATTAACCCCTACACTATCAGATAGGTAGCAAACTGGGTCACCAACTGGACACATACAGTCAAAGTGGGTAACTTCACCTTTTGCAAAAGACCAGTCACCAGTGGCGTACCACAGGTTTCTGTGCTGGGCCCCTTACTGTTCGAAATTTATTTCTCAGAAGTCCAGGCAAACTTGAACAGCCTGTTGCTGACCAAGTTCACTGACTATTGCAAATTGGCAGCAATCACAGAGTCCCTGAACGATATTATTATACTGCAAACAGGGTTAATGCAGACAAATGCTTGGTGCCAAAGCCACAGATTAAAGCTAAATGCAAAAAATACATTATTATTCCTTTGGGAAAGCTGGCATCCCTGCTAATTACATTATACACAGCACCCTCCTAAGTGTAGACACAGTGGTATGTGATCTGGGTACTCAGGTTGAAAGCAATCTGAAATTTGACCACCACATATCCACAGTAGTAAAGAAACCCTTCTATGTGGCACATCTTATAAGTAAAGGCATTGCATCTGGATCCAAGGATGTTATAATTCCATTATACTTGGCCCTTATCAGACAAATAATTGAGTATAATGCTCCCTTTTGCATGTACCTCATCAGACACCTGCAACAATTTGAGACTACAGAGGTTTTTCACCAAGAAATTAAAGGGTACACAAAACAAGCCTTAGGAAAGACTGAAAGCCCTGTCACTGTATTCTTTCTCATACAGTTTGCTAAGGGTGACATATGCCTGGCTTACTGGTCAGTCTCTGAACCAACCCTGATGGAAATGCTACACATTCATAAATTAAACTGCAGGAGGGTCACTCACTCCAGGGATCTTAACCTAGCCTCTGACATGAACAAGTCATGCTGGAGAGATGGATAGACCTCCCAGAGACTGATGCTTCTCTGGAAAAAGCTTCCAGTTCCCGTGAAACAAAGCCCCTTCCTGACCCTCTTCAAATGCAACCTAGATCAATGGATGGGTGACTACAAATTCACTCCTGGGTGGTGCCCATGTCCTTCCTGGACAGAGAAAGTCAGTATTAACTATCATAGACCCTTACCTTTGCAAATATCACTCACCTAACCACTGACAATTGGAACAACTTGGGATAAATATGGCTAGGCTTGTAAGGGCTCTAGGGCTGTTAGCCTAGTAACCTCCTATAAACCTACAGTCCATGCTGTAGCCACGGAAGAAGCCTGATATCTGGTAAGCTATGCTGGAGGGAGTCGGTCGGAAGGTATGTTGTCACTCAGTGCACACAAGCCGTACACAAACTTTCAAAAATTTCCTTTCCCCCAATATAATTAAGTATACAAGCAGCACACAACAACTCCACTCTACAAAAGAGAGATAACTTCCCAAATTAAGCTGTTAACTTAAAACTGTGAGATAAATTGTCACAATGTATACAAAAGCATTCACACAACACAACAATTTGGCAAACTTCACAACTGACAAAAATCACCAAACATAAAAAGCTTACACCTAAGCCCAAAAACCTTAAAAAGTCAAGTTAAACCTAGAAAGCATTTTCTAGAATCGAAGTAGTGGTCATTGGAGGAATGGCTTCCAAAGTTAATGAAAAGCTGGAATTCTTAAAGAGACATATTATATTTCTGTCAAAAACTCTCTTAGGTGCCTTACCTTCAACTACTTCTAACTTGTTTCTACCACTCCATTTCAGGAAGGGTCAACTGTATAGCTGCTGCTCAGTGTATCTTAAACCTGAATGTAATGTTATGTATGTTTAACTGTGAAAATAATGTTGTGTTTTCTAAAGTGTTTTATAATAAGTTAGTACTACGTGTGCTAAATGCTGGTATTGCTTATGACTGTAATCTGCTTGAAACTAGCATTTACTAAATGTTCAATGTGAATTATTATCTTGGAGCTTATCTCCCTGGGCCTCCACTGAAAATGAATATGTATCCATCCAGTCGGACTATCCAGGTCAACAAATGTAAAATAAAATAAATAAATAAAAACTAGATAAAAATACCAAATGTTACTGAAATATATGGAAGGGGGCCCTAAAGTGGGCCTGTTTGTCCAAAAGGAAGCCTTAAGCAGACTGCTGTTCCTGAGAAGCCTCAGCACTACATATCCGTTAGGCAGCAAGAAAGAACTAAAGATTTTTAGTCACTCTGTCTGCTTATATACCTCTCTCCAAAAGGGGATTAATCTATAGACACAGCCAGAGTCACAATGTTAGAGGAGATGAAAGCTTTTGGAAACTGACTAGTTGCTGTATCCACGACAGGATACACCCATTGACTATGCTGTAGCGAAAATGCCAAACACCTATGCTTATAGGGAACATTTGGAAAAGCTCTAGAAATCAGACTGGAACGTTAGAGAGCTGCCTTTGGTAAATCCCATGAATTAAGACTACTACTGCAGTAGTGATCCCTGCAATGAACAATACATACTATCCAACAGTTAACCTCAAAGTTTCTTAGTGTATAGTATTTATAGTATATTAATTAATATACAAAACATACACATTACAAACCTACTACAAAAGATTAAACACCTTTTCACTTAAATATTGAGTTTGGTTAATATTGCAGATATATTTCTTTTCTTAATCATACTTCCATTGCGACACTTACTGCTATCACCTACTTTATCAAGGATAAATAAGTGTTAACGGGAATCTTTTTCTTGAAGCTTCTATGAAATTTTTTTTTGGGGGGGAGATCAATGATTATGCCTCCAATACATCAGCAAGCATTCACAAACATAGTATTCATTCAATATGCTAATGTGTTTATTAACAATTAATAACCATAATTCTAATAATTACTAGTACTCCACTAAAGGAACTGGAGAAAAAACTCAACACTTAACGAATTTCTCCTAAAATTTCTCATTGTTTCTTTAAAAAATAAATAAGTCACATACTGTTTAAGGTTTTTCACACACTATAGACAAAGAACAGTATTCCAGATTACTTTTCTTTAATTAGTAATATTCACCCTCAAAAGGAAAAATTGATGTTGACCAAAATATTTTTTTCTTAAAGACCTTGTATCTGGAGATGTGAACAGAAGTATTTCTAATATAATTTAAATGAAGAATAAACCTTTATTATTAATTCTACACACTTTCAGCACAAAATCTGACGGGTTTCCTGTACCTGGAAACAATGATGGAAGAATGCACTAAATATGTATTTTTCTAGAACAAGATGAAAGCAAAACTATATGAAAATATAATAAAACATGTTTCAGTTCACAACAGATCTATCCAGACAGATAATTTATTCTGTTCACCTATGACACTTTAGATGATGCATTCTATCTCATCCACTAAATGTTGGTGTTGATCTCTATAAGATTCTGACTTATTCCACTGCTGGTGGATTTGTCTGAAGTCCAGCAGTGGTAGATGAAGATAAATGTTGTAAATGGAGCTTACAATTCTTCTGATACATTATTAGACGATTACGCACAAGGCATGCTGCTTAACATTTCAGTAGCTGGCATGCACATGAAGCAATTTATCATACTGAAAGTCTTCCCTTTTACCTCCTTTCCCATTTAATAAATAGTAGAATTTGTATCCAAGACTTCTGCTAAGCTGTTTAGATATATGAATTGTAAACTGTTAAACAGCGTATGTGGTTTTGTTAGGAAATTTGTACTTCAGCCAACTTCTGCCTTTGTGTGTTCACCATTTAACTACCTTATATTTTATTTATGTATTCATTCTTTTCACTTTCAAGTTCTTGTTTATTATACCGGTTGTTCAAAATTAGTTTGACACAATGTTGTGTTCCTGTACATGAACAGTATGCATTTTGTTTTAATTTCAAAACTAAAAAATGGAAGTCAAAACCTGCAAAAAAGGAAAAAATGACCAATTTAATTTCTTCCTTTGACTTTTTAAATAATATTGACATCTTAATACTCACTCGGTACTTTTCACAACTGACACTAGTTTATTTGACATGGCAATCAGAGAATTCCAGTAAAGAGAATGCAACGATCATTGTGTTTTATGTCAATGCCACTGACAAATACAGTTTAACAGCTGCCATGCCTAAACCTGCCAAGTTATTAGCAATATTACAGTTTCAAAACTGAGTGCTACGCAGTGGTTAAGTCAGAAGGTAAATGCAAAATTCAAAAGAAATCCAATAAACTTTACAGTAGGGGTTCCCTATTTGTGCACATCAGAGAACTAAAATAATGCAAGAAAACAAAAATGGTTTAAAACTCTGTGATGGTCAACTGTAAAAATGACGTTTGCAATCTTCTCAGCTATTGTAGCTGGCAATAATTAGACCAAGGAGCAACCGCACCATCAATGCTTGCCGAATTCAAATGTATTAAACCCTGTGTGAACATCAACTTTGCCGATTATTGCAAGAACCCGTTTCCTAAGTAGTTTGCACTTGATAAATTAAATCTGGAAAAAAGTGGCACAGAATACAGATTACAAATTATATGCACACAAACTTTAAAGGTGAAGCTGATTCAGGTTGCTGTTTTGCAGCAACTTTTTAAGCAGGCTTCTATTTGTTAGGCAAACTTGTCAGTAAACATCAGAATGTTTGCTTTAATGACAGGATTGTCTTACTGTTCATTACTTAGAGGCTACAACTGAGTTTCAAGAGCGGGTCTGAACAAGAAACAACTTCATCCACAACATTGTTCTACACACTATCTTGGTTATATATACTGAATGTGTTTGGACACCTTGGACTACTGTAAATACGGTTTGAGTTTATTGGGGCTCATCCAATACCAAATTTTGCTACACAGAACCAGTTCTATACACACAGTTAATAAATATTATAAATAAATAAATAAAAACAGCCTTAGAAATGGCAGTTCACGGATGAAACCTGAACTGTATTTTATTGTTAGTTAACCTTTTCTTACACTAACCATTTTTTATACATATATATTTTCCACCATGCTCAGTTTAGTTACATCAACTGCAGGATATGAAGTATGTAACAAAAGAAGGCCCTGCATCACTTATGGTGACAATGCAGAACTCCAGAACCTCCCTCCCAAACCCTACTCATGAAAAAAGACAGACAAGGAGCCCCCTCCCCCCCAGAGTTTTTCTTAGTTTTTCTTATGTTAACAGGCTCTGTATGTGGGTTATGTCTGAGAAAGGTCTTCTGTGGAGCAGTATATTACCCTGGTCAAAAATAATAAATAAATAAAAACATCCATCGTATTTTGCTATAGATATAAAAGACAAAAATATTTTGTCAACGTATCACTGTACTAAGGCACAAACAGAAAAGAGGCAGAGATGCCCACAACTTTATACATACATGTGCATAGGCACTGTTTTGTACATTCCTCATCAAGTAAAAAGCTTCACTGTCATCATTACAGCAATGATACAGACACATTTGCTTTTAAACCAAAGGGAGAATATCCATCCAAAAGCTTAGTAGCAGTTTCACTCTGTGATATATGGGAATAACCATTTATTTAGCTTCCATTTCGTGTTGCTTATTGCTTTTACTTTACTGGTTTGTTACCCCTGAGAGCCCATCGGGCCCAAACACCTATGTTTTAAGTGAGATTCAAAACACCTGCTTGATTAAGCAACTTTCTCAGGATCAGAGTATGCAGGTAGAGAGCAAGGGACTCAAACGAATGATTAAAGATGAAACATGCCAGTAGCTAGCCATCAACATTTAGCAGTGAGACAACATTTAGTGATATTCACAGTCAGTTTTTTTTTTTTCATTTTCAATATATTTTCCAGCTATTTCACAGAGGAGTTCCTGGGCAGGCATGCACAACAGCATAAATGTGAGATTAGCAGTAGTAATCTTAAATCATCTTGAGTTTTCTTGTCAATGTTTTTATACAACTACTGTAAATATCTTGTTTGAAGCACCAGAATGTGGTGCATGTTAATTCATACACTACTGTTATGCTAAAATGCCTATCGTGGTAATAAAACAAAAATATTTAGCAGCTGAGATAACGCCCCTTCAGCGGACTACTGTGTAACAGGCAGCTTTGTACTGGTCATGGCATCACTGGTCTCAGAAGTTAGGGGTGACATGTTACACCCTCCTGCAGTGTTGCAATCATTGGCAACTCTAAGTCCTATAGCTTTTTTTTTTCAGCAAGTTCATTAAAAAGAGCTGCAGTATACTAATAATTCATCTCTGCTAGTATATGGAAAATTACTTCCTCTTTCTTATCTGATTTGTGAGGCATTTCACTGTAATTTGCCTTTCTATTTGACAAAGTACCTGAAAAACATCTTTTACACTTCTGATCAAACCTAGTTAAGAGCCTTTGGTCAGGATACTCCAGAAAACTGCAGTCTCTGTTGTTGTGACCCAATTACATACTGCTGGTTTGTGATTGGTAACTATATTTTCATCATTCTCTTGAGAACCACTTATCCCTTCATGACCGAACTTCTTTCAAGATGTTGGAATTTTAGCCACGTTGACCTACTTTTTCACAAATCATGAATTGTAATTATAAGGGCTGAGAAAGGTTAAGTCAAACATCTGTACTTCATAATATCACTACATTTTTATGGACATTATTAGTTTATAGTGCAGTTCAGAACTCTTTGTAGATGGCTATGATAGCCCCACACAATCATTTTCAAATGAAAAATGCATCAGACTTTCTCAGTTTCTTAAATAGATAGCTTGTTACCTGTAAATCTACAGCGTCTCCATCTTCTGTTGTGACTAAACTCAGAGGCAATTTAAACATTTTTTTTTATATCACCTAGCTTAGCTCACCAAGAGTTGCTTTTATTTTTCCCACTCTGATCCAGTGCAACTGAGACACAAAATGCAGTGCACATGCATGTTTATGTAATCTGGTTGACCAAGAGTATGCCACTGACAGTTAAAATATGCACATACTAACAAGTGAGCAGTAATTCGTCCACATATGCATGTACATACAAGACAGTAAGACAAAAGTGCAGAGTGCAGTGAGTTTCATGATTTAAAAAGGCCAGGCAAGTACATCTGTTTAGAGATTTCATCACTGGTGTGAAGTACTTACATTATGTATCATCAGTTCTTCATATTCTTTACCCAGGATATACAGCACAGTGCAAAGAGTGGACATCTGGTTGAGGTGCTATTAGCAAGAATAATTCTTATAACATAGATGAAAAAAGTAAGGCTATGAAATAATATAAAATTTCACTGCCACAGACTAACTGCATAATATCTAGGCAGATGCCTGTGGGACCCAGCCCAAAAGTCCTTGGCAAAGCACAACTGTGTATAAAGACATCTGCAAATCTCCCTTTACCAAAGTATTGTAACAGATGAACTAGTTTTATCAAAGAATATAATCATTCCTGATATCATCAAGGAATACTGTCAAATATCTAGCACAAATACAGAAAGAAAAGGAGGATATCAGATATGGAAAGAGACATACTTTGGAACAAGGGATCACAGTTTCATTAGAATCTAGTCAATCAAAAGTGAGTGCTCAGTAGGTCAGACTTTCATAAAGTGAGATAACAGAAAACATGTAGCAAGCAAGACATGACGATGGCACAAAACAATGTACAAACTTTAGAACTGTCATCTAAGAGGTAGCAAACCATTGGAAAAAAACAACTATGCCAGACCACAAAAGAAAAAAGCGCTGCTGTTGTCAAATAAGCTATCAAGAGCTACATTAAAAAAAAAATCACTGTGCTTAAAACATATTAGGAAATATGAGAAGAGGAAGAACAGACAACACCAGAGGAAAGGGGCAGATACTTCAAATGAAATGGGAGATAAAACACTTTCCACATGCAAAATGAAGTGAAACAAAAATAAAATGTCTGAGGGCAGAAAAAAGTTGATGGAAAAAGCAAGTCTTGTAACTAAATACCCCTGTTCAGTATTTACACAGAAAGGAAAGTGAAACTCAGTAAACTAAGAGGATAACTGGAACAACCTTATTTTCATTAAACCAAGCAAGCATAAAAATGATGCAGAACACTTGAACAGGGCAGGTTTGACACCCCTTCACAACATAAAGTTAAGAAAGAGCATGGAAAGAGAATTCATTTTTTGGATTGTAATGAGTTGGCAGGCTTTAAGATTCCCTACAGACTACTCTGTCAGAGATACTGGGTGAGCAAATTGGTGTAACTAAGGAAATGACTTTTGAGCTATGATACAAAATCATAATTGCCTAGACATAATAAGGCCTTGATGAGTCTAATTATGGTGGCTGCAAAAAAAAAAAAAAAAAACAATTACTAGAAAACAGAAATCAAAGTCTAAACCAACTGTACTAAAAGTAGTGAATATAATAACAAAGATAAAAATACTGGAATTGGAATCCTTAGAAAAGGGTAGGAGCAAATTACATAGCAAAAAAGTGGGAATTATGAGAACGATACATGCAGAGGAGGAACATGGTCTAAAATAAGGCAGGATTTGAATGAGCTATGTAATCTTTGACTGACAGTGACTGGATAGATAAGTGATGCCTAATGTTTCCAACTAAAATGATGTCAATATGGTTTATGATGTATGTTTGCAACTAAAATGATGTCAATATTGTTTGTTTTCATTTATATAAATGTAGGACTGCCTATGTCATATGTGATAATTTAACAAAGATGTTTTTGTTAAAAGAAAAAAAAAAAAGAACGAGCCTGGAAACTACTGGCCCCAGTTTGACTTCAGCTGAAGGGAACATTGAGGAATAATTACTCAAAAAAATTAAAGAACATCTGAAAGCCAGTTGGGTACACAATCAAAGGTAGCACATGAACACAACAGGAATATCATATGCTAGGTGAATCTAATAAACAGGTTCCTAATATTAACCTAGCCTAACATTAAGTATAATAAACAATGGAAAAATGACAAAAACTTACACAATGCCTTTCAAGATTATGGAATACGCCTCCCCTTAAACTCAGAAGATAACAATCTTACTTTCTTCAAAAATAATCTTGATATGTAAATGAAAAGTAAATATCAACATGCGGCTATGGTATTCAAGCTTCTTGAAGCACAGCAGACCTAAAGCTTGACAAAATAGAAGTTATGTTCTTACCATAACGTTCCATGTTAGTTGTCTTCTTCTCGCCTTCTTCTTGCTGGATGGGTTCGGAGCCGATCCTCGGCTCCGACTCGGCCACTCTAAAAGCTCGAGAGTTGGTTCCACCAGCTCGAGGCTCCCCTTATATCCCACAATGCTAGGCGTGAGTTACCTCAGATCTCGTTTGTAAGCTAGGCACTGCCTATAATAGTAGTAAAATAACTAGTAACAAAGTCCACCTCTATAAACAAGGGAGAAGAGAAGGGTGACCTACATCCTGATCCAGGAAATATGCACAGCAGAGCATATACCTAAAGTAAAGAGGTGGTAGACAGAGAGGTCACAATCAAAACTCCTCTAGGTCTGTCCAGGCCAGGGGGAAGGAGGGTGGGACGCAAGAAGAAGGCGAGAAGAAGACAACTAACATGGAACGTTATGGTAAGAACATAACTTCTATATGTTAAGTTGTCTATCTCGCCTTCATTCTTGCTGGATGGGACCGCGTCCTAGCACCTTGTCCCGGTGGCCTAACGGAACAGACTCTTGAGAACAGTGGAACCAAAGTTAGCTCTATGTCTAGAGGCTAAATCCAACTTATAATGAGAAATGAAAGTGTGAGGAGTAGCCCAAGTAGCCACTGCACAAATGGTGTCAATAGGCAGTCTATCTTGGAAGGCTATAGAAGTAGCCAAGGCTCTGGTAGAATGGGCTTTAGGTTTGCTAGGCAGCTTTTGGTGTCTAATTTCATAAACAAGGGAAATCAGAGATGTTAGCCATCTGGATAATGATACCTTTGAAACTGAAAGTCCCTTTCTGCCTTCTGCATAAGAGACGAACAGCTGGTCAGATTTTCTGAATTGTTTTGTTCTATCCAAATAGTACCTTAACTGACGATGAACATCTAGCCAATGCAATCTTTGTTCAGATCTGTTAGAATATTCTGGAAAAAACACCGGAAGGTCAATGCTTTGATTTAGGTTAGCCGTGGAGGCTATTTTAGGTAAAAAGGACGGGTTGGTTCGTAAGGATACTCTGTCCTTATGGAACAACAGATAAGGAGGTCGACAGCTGAGTGCATGAAGTTTTGAAACTCTTCTAGCTGAAGTAATAGCTACTAGAAAGAGAGTCTTCCATGATAGTAATTTTAAAGAACAGGAGGATGCAGGTTCGAAAGGAGAGAGAATTAAAGAACTGAGAACTAAATTTAGGTCCCAAGGAGGAGGAGGATTTCTTACCGAGGTCTGAGTAGAAAACTCCCTTCAAAAAGGCTTTGCAAAGCTTGTGGGACATGATGGCAGAATCTGAAATGCCCACATGAAAGTTAGAAATAGCTGCCAATTGAACTTTAAGAGTAGAAGGAGATGAACCTGCATGGAAGAGTTCAGCTAGAAAATCAAGGACCATTTGGATGGAAGCAGTGAAAGGATCTATGTCCCTTCCTTGAGCCCAATAGGCTAAACGTTTCCACTTACTCAAATAAATCTTTCGAGTGGAAGATTTATGGGAAGCTATCAAAATATCTCGAACAGAGTGAGATATTTGAGGAAGGCTGGCTAAAGTTGGAATTGGAGGAACCAAGCAGTGAGGTTCAGAGAGGGAAGGGAGCGATGAAACTGACCCGACTGATGGATCAAAAGATCTGGAACTAGGTCCAGATGCCAAGGTCGCTCCAACAGAAACTGATGTAGAAAGGGGAACCAAACCTGTCGAGGCCAGGACGGAGCAATGAGGATCAATGAAGCCTTCTGAGCAATAGCTTTCTGTATTACTTGAGAGATTAGTGGGAAGGGGGGAAATGCATACAGAAGTCCCCGGGGCCAAACTTGGACTAGAGCGTCTCTGCTGGGTTGGCCTGGTAACGGGAATAGGGTGAAAAAAATCTCTGCACTTGCTGTTTTGGGGAGTAGCAAAAAGGTCGCAGCAAGGCTGGCCCCACTTGAGAAAAATTTCTCTCACAACAGAATCTTTCAGAGACCACTCGTGAGGCATGAGGATAGCTCTGCTCAACTTGTCCGCGATTTGATTGGACTTCCCGGGGATGTGCGTTGCTATCAGAAAACGCTGAGAAGAAATCGCCCATTGCCACAGTCTGAGTGCTTCTCGACACAGAGGGTAGGACCTGGTTCTGCCTTGTTTGTTGATATACCACACTACAGACATATTGTCCGTCTGGATTGCTATCGCTCCCAAGGGAAGAGAGTCTTGAAGGGCTTGCAATGCTAAAAGCACTGCTCTCATCTCTAGAACATTTATGTGCAAGTGGCATTCGCCTAGTTGCCATGTGCCCTGGACAGTTCTGCCCTGATAATGCCCCCCACCCGATCAGGAGGCGTCCGTTGTCAGAGTAGCAACCGGAGGAAGGAACAAAGGGTCTTCCCAATAAGAGCTGAGGGGAAGACATCCACCACAGAAGATGATTTCTGCATGTTTGCGTGATTATAATGGTGTGAGACATTGGAAGTTGCTGGTACGACCATTGCGTGAAGAGCATCCATTGAAGGATTCTCATGTGGAATCTGGCTAATGGAAGCAGAGGTATGGCAGCCACCATAATCCCCAACACTTTCAGAACTAACCTGGCTTTGATTCTGTTGCTGCTGAAGAAGAGCGAGACCATTTTGTGTATGTCTGTTATTCTCTGATCTGTTAGTCTCGCAGACATGTTGATTGTGTCTAGATTTGCGCCTATGAAGGTAATAGTACGACAAGGCGACAAAACAGACTTTTCGAAATTTATTGAAATGCCTAAATTTCGACAAGTGCGAAAGGTGTAGTCCCTGGCCATTAGAAGAAGATGCTTGGTGGGGGCTGTAAGGAGCCAGTCGTCCAAATATGGAAACACCTGGAATCCTTGTCGTCTCAGGTGAGAAGCTACCACTGCCATGCATTTGGTAAACACCGGGGCAGTGGTGAGACCAAAGGGCAGGGCCCTGAATTGAAAATGACTGGTTCCCAGCCTGAAGCGGAGGAATCTTCTGGAGCGTCTTTTCATTTTATGTGATAGTACGCATCCTGAAGATCTATAGAGCACATCCAGCTTCCTTTCCCAAAGGGGAAGGATGGACTGCAGCGTGACCATCCGAAATCTTGTTTTCTTGACTGACTTGTTCAAGATACTGAGATCCAAAATTGGTCTCCAGTCCCCTGTTTTCTTTGGAACTAAAAAGAACCTGGAGTAGATTCCGGATCCTTGCTGGTCTGCTGGAACTGGCTGAATTGCTCTTTTTGCAAGCAGCTTTGAAATTTCCAAGATCCCTTTGAGCGGGTGGAACATCTGGAAGGGATTTTTTTGATTGGTTTGGAATGCGAAAGAAGGGAATGGAATAGCCCTCGGAAATGATGGACTGTACCCATTTGTCTTGAGTCAGAGATAGCCAGGCTTTTGGGTACAGTGACAATCTTCCCCCGACTGCCTCCGAAGGTAGGCAGTCGGGCAACACCTCAGGGATGCTGAAAGGGCTTATCAGAGAAGACTTCCCGATTGCCCTGGTTCTGCGGACCCCCCCTGCCTCTAGGGCTTATCGTCTACCATTGTTGTTCCCCCTCTGCCTCTGGCGGGAACCGACTTTGTCGTCAGGCTTAAGTCCCTTGAGATTGTTTACGGAACCACATTTTCCCACTTTTCTGGCCTTTGGGGTAAAGCCTAGAAGGAGTAGAAAACGGACTCCGGCGGCAGAAAGAGTCTTGCCATCTGTCTCGCACCTAGTCAAGGTTTCTTTCACTTGAGGACCAAAAGAGATGATCCATCAAACCGGGAATTAGTGAAAGACGTTTTAAAGGGGTCCGCAAAGTTGCATAACCGCATCCAGGCGTGCCTGCGTAAGGCCACACCTGTCCCTGCGGCCCTGCTCGCTCCATCAGCCGCATAAGAAAGGAGGCGCATGGAGGAGTTAGCTATGGAGTTCAGGGTAGCCAGCTGAGTGTTCATCTTGTCCTGAAAACCCGCAGCTGTAGGATCCTTCAACATATCACTCGCTTCCTTGATCAAGTCCCTTTGAAGACGAGTAAAATGGCATAGGTAGTTCAGCGAACGCATTGCAAAAGTCGCTGACGAGAACATCCGCTTCCCGTACCTGTCCATAGACCTGGATTCCTTGTTAGGTGGATGAACAGGCACCGAAGGATCAGCTAGTTCCTTCTTGGTGGCAGCAGCTACCACCATAGCATCCACAGAAACACCTTTTGTGAGAAATTGCTTGTCAGTTGGTGCTGTTATAAATTTGGAGGGTCTCCAGGGGGTAGGGTCCACTGAATCAGGAGCCGTCCAGGCCTTCTTTGCAACCACCTGCATGAGGGGATCAAAGGGGAGGGACACCCAGGAGGTGGAAGGGCGAGAGCCAAACGCCTCAAGATACACAGATTCATCCTCCGAAGGGTTAAGGGCTGGCCAATTTCCCTCTGTTTCAGGATCTCTAGAATGTCTGCAAAGAGACATCTTCAGAAGGGGAACGGGGAACCCTCGAATCCTCTAAATCTGTGTCAGAGGTGACAGACTCAGGTGAGTCTAAGTGCTTCCTCTTACACTTTCTCTTCCTAGGGGCTCCCCTGCCAATTCAGGAGAGGCCTCGGAAGAGGATGAGATCCCCACAGGGGATTCTTGAGGAGCTTGCTCTCTGCGGTCTGGGATGAGGGAGTGAGTCGACATAACCAAAGGCACCGAAGTGGGAGGGGCGGACGGAGCCGACTGTGGAGTCGAACAAGGTTCCAACACACTCCGCATGACCTCGAATGCACCCCTGTCAGGCAGAGCCAGAGGTCCCCGCTCCGAGAAGCTGAGAA
Organism: Protopterus annectens; assembly: GCF_019279795.1. Taxonomy (NCBI): domain Eukaryota; kingdom Metazoa; phylum Chordata; order Ceratodontiformes; family Protopteridae; genus Protopterus; species Protopterus annectens. The sequence continues at coordinate 1,108,557,980 of NC_056732.1, forward strand.
CCTCCTCGGCACCGACAGAGATGGCTCCGAGGCTGATGTCGGAGCCGAACTCACCAGCCAAGCACCGAGAGGGAGAGGGGTCGGACAAGGGTCCGATGCCACTCACCCCTCGGAGCCGACGGGGGAAGCCCAGCGCCGAGATTCTTCAAAGGAAGAAATCGGAGCCGACGACGGAGCTGAAGACAAATGTATCGGCTCCGACGCTACCACAGTCTCGGTTCCGAGACGCCCGGCCCGAGCTCAAAGGAGTCGGAGGAGGAATATTAATTGGAACAAGCTGAGGCATCGACTGATGAGTCGGACTCTGGAGCATTTGGGCCAGTGCCTCGGACTTCAAAAGTCTACTCACTACCCTCTGGAGGTCGTGATCTGAGAGCCTCGATGACCTAGAGGAGTGAGATCTATGGCTCCGTTCAGACAGCAGGGGAGACACTGGAGCCGAATGAATGGAGCCAAGGGACGGTGACCTCGATCTCTTTCTAGATGTCGGCTCCGATGGTATGATCGGAGCCGACCCATGACTCTCTAATGCCTCGGCTCTGGCCGGAGCCGAGGAAACCACTGAAACAGCAGTCAAAGACTCATCGGCTCCAGCCGAGCGGATGAAGCAGTAGGCTTCAAAGCCTTAGGCCTCGACTCTGAAGCTGGAGCCGAGGTCTTAGAAGCCTTAGAAGGTTTCCCAGAAGACACAGGAAGGGAACCTTCAGGCTTAATTAAACCCCTCAAAATGAGTTTATTTTTTTCTCCTGCAGGACTCTAGGGCTGAAGCCATGGCATACAGCACAAGAGTCCTGCAGGCAAAGGTCCCAGGCAGTACACACAAGAAGTGTGACCGCCTGTCAGAGACATTTTCTGACAGCACGAGTCACACTTCTTGAAGCCTGAGACCTTTGTATCCTTGGACATACTCAAGGAACCTGAAGTGTAATCACACACAAAAACACACACACACACAGATTACACTGATAGGATTAAAAGGGAATTATTTAAAAACTAAAGGTAAGTTAATAAAAGTCCCTAAGTAAACACACACACACCCTAAGGAAAGGGAGGAAGGGCCCGAAGGCCTTAGGGAAGAACTATATGTTCTTTATAAAGGAGGGGGCTGGAAACTTAAGGTAGTAAGGGATAAGTAAGTCCACTACACTAAGGGGGAAGAAAATAACACTAAACTAGTCTAAGTTAAAGAATTTAAACTAGTCTAACTTTCACTAACCTGGAGCCGGTAGAAAACACACCTCGATCGCTGTAGCGGCAAACGAGATCTGAGGTAACTCACGCCTAGCATTGTGGGATATAGGGGGAGCCTCGAGCCGGTGGAACCAACTCTCGAGCTTTTAGAGTGGCCGAGTCGGAGCCGAGGATCGGCTCCGAACCCATCCAGCAAGAATGAAGGCGAGATAGACAACTTAACATCGAACCTTTGAACCTGCACAAGAATTCTTTGAATATGTACCACTGCATCTGCAGGAGGCAAGGGATGTGTCCAACGTAGAATTTAACAAGGTATATGGCATGGTACCACACATCAGCCTCACAATGAAATGATAAACAGAATGTGCCAGCTTTAAAAATTTGTAATTGCCCGCAACAGTCTTATCACAGATTTTTTTTGGTACTGCAGTTTGCATTTATTAGGTAAACTACCTGTATTAAGCTTGGTTACTTTCTTGTTTAGTACTCAACTTCTGTATTTTCATTTTCAGGTCCTTGGTGAAAAGCATCCACAATGGATCATCTCACCTTTCCAGTTATCAAATGAACAGATAAGTTACTAGAGAAATCATGAAGACTTGGTGTACATCTAAAGGCTGTAGTATGGTAAAAACTTTCTCTAACCAACAGAAAATATAGCTGTGCAAGTTAACTTACAGTAAAAGTGGATACTCACATAGATCACTGTTGCATTAGCCACAACAGAAATTGCGTATTATCGCAACCACATTTCAGTACTCACAGAAATTGCTAGGTTTGTGTGAAATGAGGTCTGCTAAGCGAAGAAGGGGTGTATAAAGTGTTCACAGAAACATAGCGATTTCTTTCTAGTACTGAAACTATTGTGTGTGGCTGTTTGTTTACATTGGAAGAGGAATAAGGTAAGAATCTGTCTTGCCTGGTAAAGGCCTTTTCAGCCTTATAAGAAAGAATGCTGCTTCTCACTCCGCATCGAACTAAGTCAACTCAGCACCTTCACCAAAAGGCAACCCGTTCCATTTCAATTATGTTTAGTTTTACACATTGCAAGGGGGGATTGCTACATTTGGGACATGTGTGTGAATCATTCAGCATGTGGGGCACCTCTTGGTAGTACTGTAAGTGGATGCTGAGGCTACATAACTTCACATGATCAGAAGTATCCATCTGAGGCGGGATAACCACTTAACACCCCTGGTTGAGGAGTCCCGCTGGGGAAAAAGAAATCAGTCCCTGAGGAGTCAGTGTCCTCTTAGTCAGTATTTCTTGCAGGCACCTTTGTCTTGGATGGGTACCGACCCTGAGCAGTCAGACAAAATATTCCTGAGCAACTACCCTTTGCTGATGCTGTAATCAGCAAAGCAGGATTTGCGATACAGTGTGGCACTGTGGAGTTCACCAAACTAATGCCACACGCTGCCCACGAGTACAAAATTTGAAGGTTTTTCCTCTCCCTGCCTCAAACTGTCGGGGACACAAAAGTACTTACTTGCATACACACCCCTTTAAAGGTTAACAAGCCTGTTTTCGGAGAACCACAACTAAGTATGCCAGTTCTGAAATGTGGTTGTGATAATACGTAAGTATTGGCACAACTATATAGGGCATTCTGTAAAGAATCAAATGTCTGGCAAGTCTATAAAGTTTTGGTTTGGTCTCACTCCTTGTACAGTGTATCCACCCTTATCACAAGAGTATGTGCTAGTATAACAGGGCTGTAACACCTATAAAAGGCAAGAAAAGTACCAAAAAGCTTCAGAAGAAGGCACTAGCCCTGAATACATGTGCTAGGAAGCAAAGCAAACTATTAACAAAAGGATGAAAGGAATCATACCTGGGCAAAAAATCAGGTAAACAAAAGTAAAAGGAGGTTGGAGGGAGGGATGGCTACTGTAATGGTAATGCATTAAAGTTACCTACTGTTATGGCAAGTTTTTATTTACATAACTGTACTTTGTTCAAAATGGTCCCTATTGTAGTAGCCTGAACTACGCTGGGTAATTACCATAGCTTAGACAAGTCTAATAACAGAGGCCAGGAGACCTTGGACAATGGTCCTAGCAAAGTCAGTTCTGGACCTAGAAAAGGAATTCAGTTTATAATGCTTTGCAAAGGTATGCACTAAAAAACAAGTTACTGCCTCTAGAATGCTTCTAGAGGCTAACCCTTTCCAGAAAGCCACAGAAGAAGCTCTTACTGAATGGGCTGTTATCCTGCCTGGAAGTAGCTTGCTGTGGTGAATATAACAAAAAGACACTGGTTTCCCTTAACTTGTACCTTCATAGAAGACAAACTGATTACCAAAAGCTTACGTTTTGTCTAGGTAGTGTATGATCTGCCTTTGTACATCCAGAAAGTGAAGAATCCTTTCTCCCTCGTTTCTAGGTTCAGGAAAGAAAACTGAGAAATGAATCACCTAGCTTAAAGTAAACTCAGAAGCTACTTTAGGCATAAAGGTAGGATTTGTTCTCAAGAAATCTCTATCCTTATGAAAAATGTGGTGGGGATGACACTCTGCAAGTGCCTGTAACTCAGACAATCTTCTAGCAGATGTCAGACCAATAAGTAAAGCAGTCATCAAGTTAAGAAACTTAAATCCATCTGATGTGCTGGTTTAAGTGGAGACTTCAGTAAGCTTCTCAAACACAAAACAGATCCCAAGGAAGAGCCACCTGTTTCCTAAGTGGGCAGAAGTGTAATTTTTTTTTCTTTCTAAAAATGCTCAATTGAAAAGGAATTTATGGGCACATAGTTGAAATGCCTGAAAATTCATAGAAGAGTATAACAATCCATTGGACAGTGACTCACAGAAATAGTCAAGAACCACAGGCATCTGGGCCAGCTGAGGCTCATGGTTCTTACAGTTGCATCAATGATAAAGTATTTTCCACTTACCTATATTATGATTTTCTAGTAGCAGTTTTATTCATCTTCTTAAGTACCTGTTGCATATTTTCAGAAAAAAGGTTTAAAAATGTTATCATCCAGGCAGCCAAAGCACTTCTAAACATGAAGGTATCAAGTTACCTCTTGTCTTGTGTGAAAAAATCCAGTCTGTGGGAGAAGACTGTAGTAAATGTCCGTGGACGGACTGAAAAGGGTGAACCACTGTTGCCTTGGCAAAAAGGGTGTCACCAGTCCAGTTGTTAGAGTCCATCTGGATTTTTAGAAGAACCCTAGTAATTAATGGAGGCATACAAAAACATTCTCATCCATGGGAATGCAAAGGATCTGTCTTCCAGGCCTTAAGGAATCCTGGATCAGATTTTCTTTAGTAGCCTGTTCTGAAAGGAAGCAAACAGATCTACTTGAGGTGTTCCCCACAGGTGGATCAGTTCTTAAAAGATCTCAGGATGGAGTTTAGATTTGTGTGTGTGTGTGTGTTTAGGGGGGGTCTGTCTTGGTCCTGCTGAGCTTATCTGTAGTCAGGTTTTGCTCCAATAGAATGCATGAAGCCTGAAGTGTCAAAATGAGCTGACTTGCTATCTCCCAGACTATCTCAGCAAGTCTGCAATGAGGTTAAAAATCTCGGACCCCCTCATTTGTTTATTTACCACATCACAGTGGTTTTGTCTATGCAAACTTGCAGAGGTCCTGGGAACCAGAGCTGATTTAAGGCTTTCAAAGCATTGATCACGGACAACAACTTTCTAACATTTATGTGCTTCTGTCTGCCTTGCAAATTCCATGGAGCTCCACTTTTACAACTTCTAAACTTTTCTCCAAGTCAGGTATGATGCAACTGTAGTGGCAGGCTGTACAGTGTTGAAAAGGAGAATGGGAGACTTGGACTGAAAGGGATCTAGTCTACTCACCACAGAGTCTCCCTCTTTACAAATCCTAGCACTAGGATCTAAAAGGACAAAGGTTATAGAGTAACGGTTGTAGATGATGAATCCAGACTGATATGAAGTACCATTCCTCATGTGAAGTCCGTCCAGAGAAGGCATGAGAAGCACTGATGCCATGTACACCACAACTCTGAGGAATTCTTTTGAAGACATGTGGCTTTGATTGGAAAAACTCAAGAAGAAATTCTGAAACATTTCTTTCTCTAGAGGAACAAAGGCTCTTCTCAGAGTAGAATCTAACAGACATCCCAAGAATACAACTCTATAAGAAAGGATGAAAAAAGAACTTCTGAAAATTAATTTGAAAACCTAGACTGAAAAGAAGATTCTAAACAGCTGCTGAAAAATCCTGACAGCTAGCAAGAGAGTCTACAAAGATTAGGCAATGTTCCTGGTACGGCAAATGACAATGCCTTGCCGTCTGCAATAAGCAATGACCAGGGTTAGACAAATTGTGAATACCCTTGATGCACTGGAAAGTTCAAAGGCTAAGACAGAGAAAGTATAGTTGTGTAAGTACTATTACCAAAACAGTAGGTTTTCAAATGATCACTGCTGCAGTAGCCTTAAGCAATATGGGTTACATCCTGCCAAGGATATAACAGCTGGCCAGCTTCCAAAGCTTCACGGCACCATTTTCATGCCCAAACTGTCAGGTAACTTGAGCTGAGCTGACTAAAATCTAATGTGGGTGCCAAGCCCTTCAGAACATTCCTGCCAACAGAGACAAGCAAGCTGTGCCCTAAAAGGACAATGCTAGAAAAAATAAATAAGTAAATAAATAAATGTCCTCACCCTGGCATAACAAACACACTGAAAAACAAGGGGGATTGAGCGAGCAGCTACTGCAGCAGTGATCATTTGAATACCCACCGTTACGTTAAATTAAAAAAAAAAAAATACGATTAAAAAACACAACTGTACTATGTTCAACGCATTTATTGAATTGTCACTTTTGATATAGGCAAACTTGCATCTATATACAAATATTCAAACAATTTTAAAACATTCACATTTACAAATCACATACATTGTTAAACATCCTACAATCTAAGCAAAGTTACATAAAAAAGAAGTTATGTACTCACCTTAACGTTCCATCTGAGTAGTTATACTTCATTTTCTGCAACCTGTGGGTATTTGGATCCATATCGGCTCCGAGCTGGCAACATTTTACCAAGCATCTGCTCCAAGCTCCTCCCCTTATCCATACTCCCTCACCTCTCCATACCTTCCCTCAGATTGAGTTTGCCACTAACCAAACTATTAGCAACTCAATAACGTTAACCTAGAACAGGTTCGGGGGAAAGGAGGGAGGGACGGTTGCAGAAAATGGAAGTACAACTACTCAGATGGAACGTTACGGTGAGTACATAACTTCTTTATCTGAAGTAGTTAACTTCATTTATCTGCAATCTGTGGGACAGAGTCCCCAGCTACCAAAACTCCTGGGAGACCCTCATTGGAAGGATATTCCTGAGCACCGTAGAGCCAAATGATGCTCTCCTTCTAGAGATCAAATCCAACTTATAATGAGAAATAAATGTATGTGACCTTGCCCAAGTCGCTGCTGCACAGATATCCAGAGAAACCCTAGACCAAAAAGCAGCAGAAGTTGCCACAGACCTGGTAGAATGAGCTTTAATAGGACCAAGTGGGGATAGGCTTTTATCCCTAGGGACTTGCAGTATACATTGTGTAATCCATCTGGCTAAGGAGACCTTGGAAATGGCCTTGTCGAAAAAGGGTCTAAAAAAGGACACGAATAATTGGTCAGACTTATGAAATTGTTTAGTCCTGTGTAAATAGAAACAAAGCTGTCTATGAACATCTAGCAAGTGCAGCTTATATTCACCCTTGTTCTGGAAATCTGGAAAGAACACAAGCAGATTAGTCATCTGGTTAATATTAGATTCAGAAGCCACTTTCTGTAAGAAAAAGGTTCGTGCGAAGCAAAACCGTCTTTATCAAAAATCAAGTAGGGGGCACGGCCGACAAAGCTTGGATTTCAGAAACCCTTCTAGCCGAGGTAATGGCCACTAAAAAGGCCGTCTTCCAGGTTAGGAATTTTAAGTCTACTGACGCTGCTGGTTCAAAATGGGGTGCCACCAATGCCTGAAGAACTAGAGTAAGGTCCCAAGGAGGGACGGAATTCTTAACTGGGGGACACAAGAGAAAAGTACCTTTTAAAAAGGCCTTGCACAGTCTCAAAGAGGCCAAAGCATTCAAATTTTCGCCGATACGAAAATTAGATATGGCTGCCAGTTGTACTTTCACTGTGGAGGAACTAGCCCCTTGTTGAAAAATATAGGACAAAAACTCCGAAACTGCAGGAACCGGGGCTGTAAATGGATCTATGTTGCTCTGAGAAGCCCAAACAGAGAAGCATTTCCATTTGCTGCGATAAACCTTCCTAGTGGAAGCTTTGAGGGATGCCACCAGAATACTCTTTACCGAAGATGATAGACCGGGAGTCCAATTGATCAAGGGAACTGGAGCAACCAAGCCATCAGCTTGAGGCTGTCCAGGTCGGGCAGACTGATGCCCGTGGGACGGGATATAAGATCTGGGCAGGGATCCAGAATCCGTGGAGGTTTTAGAGCATGAGACCAGAGGAAGGGGAGCCACACTTGAGGCCAGAACGAGGCAATGAGGATCACTTTGCACCCCAGTTGATAAGCTTTCTGAATAAACTTCAGAATGAGAGGTAGCGGGGAATTGGTATACAGTAACCCGGGAGGCCAAGCATGGACTAGAGCATCTCTGGGGGAGTCCCTTGGGGAGGGGATCAGAGCAAAGAACTCGCTGCATTTCGCGTTGGAAGGAGATGTGAAGAGATCGCAGCAAGGGTGATCCCATGCTAGGAAGATCTCCTCCGCTGACTGTTTCAGAGACCACTCGTATGGCATTAGACTAGCCCAACTCAATCTGTCCGCTAAAATGTTGGAGCATCTAGGAATGTAGCCCAACTCAATCTGTCCGCTAAAATGTTGGAGCGTCCCAGAATGTGCTTTGCAATCAGAAATGAACTGGTGGAAGTCGCCCACTCCGATACTCTCATGGCCTCGTGGCAGAGAGGGTAAGACTTGGTCCCTCCTTGTTTGTTGATGTACCAGACAATGGACATGTTGTCTGACTGAACTGCAATTGTCTCCGGGGGAAGAACGGTGTGAAAGGTTTGCAACGCTAAAAGCACTGTCTTCATCTCCAGAACATTGATATGCAGTCTGGGCTCAGTTTGGGACCATGTGCCTAGGACTGTTCTTCCAAAAAACTGCCCCCCCCCCCAACTGAGCTGGAAGGCGTCCGTTATCACTGTGGCTTGGGCTGGGGATGTTAAGAATGGACGACCTGCCAAGATTTCCAGCGACTGAAGCCACCAAAGAAGAGAAATCTTGCAGGCTCTGCTGATCCATATAGGGTTGTCCATGGGGAGGTCTAACCAAGACCACTGAACTGCCAAGGTCCAGTGAAGCACCCTCATGTGAAGGCGCGCACAAGGAAGAATTGAAATTGCTGCAGCCATGGAGCCCAGGGCTCGGAGAACGTCACTCGCCATCGGTGTCCTGGGGCCGAGGATGAGTGACAGATGGGCCCGTAGGTTCTGGACTCTGTCCAGAGTGAGAAAAACTTGTAACAGTAAACTGTCCAACTGTGCCCCTATGAATTCCAAGGTCTGTGTCTGGTCCAGGCGGGACTTGGAGATGTTGATGGTGATCCCTAGATTGACTGCAAGATGGAGGAAGGAGTCTCTGGCCATCTGAAGTAGATGCTTGGTGGCAGCAGCGAGGAGCCAATCATCTAGGTACAGAAACACCTGATTTCCCTGAAGCCTCAGGTGAGCCACTACTACTGCTATAACCTTGGTAAACACCCTGGGGGTTGTGGTGAGATCAAAGGGTAGGGCTCTGAACTGGAAATGATTGGCTCCCAGCCAGAAGCGAAGGAATTTCCTGGAGCTTCTGCAAATCTTGATGTGGTAGTAAGCATCCTGGAGATCTATCGAGCACATCCAGTCGCATTCTCGGAGATAATGTAGAATAGACTGTAAGGTGACCATCCGGAATTTCTGCTTAGCTACAGAAAGGTTCAGGGTTGACATGTCCAATATAGGTCGGAGGTCCCCCGTCGTTTTTGGCACTAAAAAGAACATGGAGTAAACACCTAATCCGGACTGATCTGGGGGACCAGTTAGATGGCCTGACTGTAAAGCAGCTTTGAAATTTCATGCACGGCGGCCTCCCTTTGAGTGGTTGGAACATCAGGGAGGCGCTGTGATTGGATGGGTGGGGCAATGAACGGGATGGAGCATCTTCTTGATATTATTTGGAGCACCCAACGGTCCATCGTGATGGACTCCCAAGCCATTAGGTGCAATGACAATCTTCCCCTGACTATGTCCTGAGTAGGACAGTCGGGCAACCCCTCAGGGTTGCTGCGCAGGTCTCTCCGAGAAGGTTTCCCTAGACCCAATGTTCCTCGGACCCCCTCTGCCTCTGGGGTGGAGTCTGTTTTGTCCCCCTCTGCTTCTAGGGGACGAGTTGTCCTGAGTGTCCTGGGAAAAGTACAGTTTTGTACCTACCATAAATGTAGATGTTCGAAGATCCACATTGCTGCAGTCCTTACATATGGGTAGTCCGCTGTCCTCGGTCGGCCCGAATATCAAAGTATTGGTCAAAGCTTTTAAGACTGACATCAGGGCCAGGGTACAAAGCATGACCGGCGTCATATCCTCAGTCTTTTCTTGCCCCAGATGTCAGAAGACCCTAAAATGAAAGGTCAAAACCAAAGACAGCAAAAACAACCAACCACCCTTGCACTAATCATATGTACAATATATACAATATCCACAATATTCACAACCCAAACCACACACCTCTAACTACAGAGGGGAGGAGGCAGCAATGTGGATCTTGAACATCTACATTTATGGTAGGTACAAAACTGTACTATGTTCTTCCACATTGCTGCAGTCCTTACATATGGGTAGAAAGCACTGCCAAAATGCCCTGTAAAATTGCAGTGGCAAAACCAGCCCTAGATTTAGAGTAAAGTGGAAGGCTTAGAGTGCTTAAAGTATGCACTGAACTCCAAGTAGCTGCCTCCAAAATATCTTTAGTTGCCACCCCTTAAAAAGCTGTAGTGGCAGTAGCCCTAGTGGAATGAGGCCTAATCCCAGCTGGAATCTCCTTACCATGATGGGAATAACAGAAAGCAATACAAAACCAATCCACTTAGAAATTTGCCTGAGAACCCAAAGCAAATGAAACAAATAACTGGTGAGACTGCCTGAACCCTTTAGTTCTGCTCAAATAATATGTGTATATCAAAGTGTGCAAAATCTTTCCCCTTTATTTTGGGGTTTTAAAAAGTAGGCAAATGAATAGTTTGGTTTAAAGCCACACTAGAAACCACTTTAGGCATAAAGGAAGCTCAACCGCCATAAGGGCCTGTAATTCAGAAACCCTTCTCGCAGAGGTAATGGCCAACAAAAAGCAGTCTTCCATGATAAATATAGTAGCTGCAGGCTCAAAAGGTTGTAGAGTGAGTTTCTCCAACACAAAATTGAGATCCCAAGCAGGAGTAGGAGCTCTGGGTCTTATATTCTTTGCCCTCTAAGGAAGGATGAGAAAACAATGGTGGGTCACAGTCATAGTGAACCTTAATAGAAGAGAAGGACAAACCTTTGTCCAAGATACTTAAATTAGGCTTAGAAACATCAAATTCCTTTGCTGTACTCCAAAAATAAAATCTCTTCCATGCTGTCGTTCTCCTGAGACAGCAGGTGTGGAATCAGGCAACAGTAATGGGTAGTCGAGGCCAATCTGGAGCTATTAAAATCATCTTTGGCTTGTCCTGTCTGACCTTCAGGAGTACCTTTGGGAGGAGGCAGAGGTGGAAAGGCATACACATGAAGATTGCTCCAGTTGAATGAAAGAGCATCCACTTTCCAAGCTGTGGGATGAAACCTTTTTGTGCAAAACTTTGGCAGCTGGTAGTTTAGTGGAGAAGCGAACAGATCTATGTCTGGAGTTCCCCATAACACTGTCAATTTCTGAAATACATGAGGATCCAATTCCACTCGTGGGGATCCATAATTTGTCTGCTCAACACATCTGCTAAGGAGTTCTGTGCTCCGCAGAAACCTTGCCTGAAGATTCAGCTGTAAACTGAGAGCAGTCTCCCACAAAATCATTGCTTGTCTGCATAGAGGATAAGAATTGTACCACATGACAGTTGTGTTGTCTGTTAGAACCAACACCTGCCCTGGAAGAAGTAAATCCTTGAAAGCTATTAATGCAAATTGGACTGCTAACATCTCCTTCAAATTGATATGTAGATGTTGAAGTCTGGCAGGCCAATGTCTTGTACCCACTTTCCATTTAGATGAGCTCCCAAGCTTTGTCTGAGGCATCTGTCGTTAGAATCTGACTCTCTGGTGGGTCACAGAATCCCTTGTTTAGGTGACATTCCTGAGCCCACCACAAAAACTCCTTTTGAATGCAAGGTATTATCTGAATGACAGTGTCCATATCTTGGCAGTGCTGTGTCCATACATTTTGAGATACCATTGTAGCTTCCTCATATGCAGTTTGGCATTGGGAAGCACCAGAATACAAGATGCCATGAACCCCAAGGCTTGAAGGACTGTCCTTGCAGTCAGCCTGGACTGATGAGACAATTGATGGAAGTAAAGAGAAAGATTCTTTTGTTTGTCCGGGGTCAAAAGGCCATCTGGGATGCTGTATTCAGTCTCACACCCAGAAAGCACATGTCCTGAGAGGGTACTAGACTGGACTTTATTTAAGTTCTCACAGAATACCCCAGGCATCTTAGCACTGCTATCACATACTGTAAATGATGAAGAAGTTCCTTTTCTTGGGCCAGAATCAGGCAATTGTCCAAATAAGGATAGATCTGTATTCCTCTTAGCCTGAAGAAAGCTATCACTGGAGCCAGAACTTTGTGAACACTCTCAGTAGATAAGCCAAAGGGCAATGCAGAGAACTGATAATAAGAAGTCCCAGCCAGCAGATACTTCCTGCAACTGAGCCTGATAGGAACATGAAGGTAAGCCTCCTTGAGATCCAGAGTCACCATCCAGTGATCTTTGCCCAGCAGAGGTAAAAGCTGTTGTAGCGTCAACATTTTGAACTTGGGAATGTCCAGATATGTGTTGAGGATAGATAAATCCAAAATTGGTCTCCACGTGTTCCCCTTCTTTGGTACTAGGAACAGGCGAGAATAAAATCCTAGCCCACTTCTGGTAGAGGGACGGATGTATGGCCCCTATTTGAAGTAGCAGAGAAATTTGTTTGTGAGCCTCTAGTCTTTGCTGAGGAGGAGCGTCTGGCATGCCTTTGAAAGGAGGCAAGGTATGGAAATAAAACTTGTAACCTTGGTGTATGATATCCAATACCCATCTGTCTTGAGTAATCAAACTCCAATTTTCCTTGAAGAGTGCCAACCTTCCTCCCAAAGGTGCTGCCAGGCAAGAAGGATCTGGCAGCTGAAAAGGTAGGTCATTGGGCCTGTTAAGGACTGGCCCTGCCCTCACCGAAGACTGTGCAGGTGAACTCACCATTCTAGGTCTGAAGGAACTCTGAGCTCTGCCCCTACCTAGATCTACCCCTAGACTGAGAATCATAAGAAGGATCGTCCACCCCTTAGCAGGCCAATTCCTACTAAACTTGGAGGCTGAACTTGCAAAAATCTTTAACAGCCTGCATAGACTTAGCCTTGTCTTCCATTTTCTTCAAGACTGACTCCACAGGTGAACCAAACAACACATCAGACTGTAAAGGAACATCCAAAATCCTTGTCTTAACATGGTCAGATAAATTCTGATCCCTCAGCCAGGCGTGCCTGCGAAGAACTGAACCAGTGGCAGCCACCCTAGACGAGGCCTGTACAGCATCAAAACCACATTGTAAAGAATGCTTACCCACCTGCTCAGAGACATGCACCAAATCTTGTAATTCTTTACACTCAATGCCTTCCGCCAGAGCATCTACCTTAGACATCAAGTGAGAAAGAAGATAGTTTTGATATTTCAACATGTGAAACTGGCAATTCAAAGCCCTCATAGCTAAGGTGGAAGAAGTATAGACTTTCTTTCCCCATCTATCCAAAGCTCTGGCCTCTATCTGGAGGAACCGGATTTTTTACAACAGAGGCCTTGACACCCTTAGGTCCCTGACTAACAGTTTCTGGGTCCGCCTAGGACTCTTATAAAGATATTTATGAGCCTCAGGCACCCTGTAATACCTATCCGGTTTAACAGGAGCAGGAGGCAAAGAATCAGGATTAAGTGAAGCCTCTGCAAACACATCTTCCACAACATCCAGAACAGGGGGTATAGCCAAGGGCCTATGCTGGGGTAAAAGCAAAAGCCTAAGCCTTTCCTGGAATCAGAGAAGTCCTGACCTTCCCACTTAAAATGTTCCCTCATGGAATGAAGAGTCTCTGAAAAAGAAAAATCCTCTGGAGGAGAAGCAGGAGTCGAATCATCTGCATCAGAATCAGAATAAGGAGAGTACTCCTGCAAGTCTTCAGCCGAAGACTCTGAAACATCCGAAGCCTGCTCAAAACTCCCCAACTCTGGTTCCACCCTAGGCCTTTTATCAGGAGGGGGCAAAGAACCTCTAATCAAAGTAATTAAATCTCCTGCCATTTTAAGCATGTGCTTCTTGGGCACAGATCCTGTTGAACTAGGAGTGACACCAACAGAAGCTAAACCTGCCCTGCCTCTGGGAGAAGCCTTGGAAACAGAAGGAGAGGGCCTAACCACCCTAGGAAGGGAGGGAGTACAGTAACCTGAGAAGCCCCTTCAGCCTGACCTGCCTCCTGAGAGGCCACATCCTGCAATATCAAAGTCTCCCCTGGGACTCAGAGAAGCCTCAACCACGGTTCCACTGCCTCTAAAAACTCTTCTTGCCTGGGTTTAGCTGCTTTGTCTTTGCGCTTCAGACCAACCTAGCACAATCTAACCTTAATAGTGCGCTTGAACCTAGCACAAAAGCGACACCCAACAACCGTGCTCAGGCCCCAAACAAGGAATACACAAAGTATGATAATCCCTATGCGGTATCTGCTTCCCACAAGAAATACAGTTATTCACTTTTCTGACATCCGGTAAACCACTGAGGCAAGAAAAACTAAAATATTCGGTCTGAAACTCCGAAAATTTCGGCACTTGCAACGCTGCTTGTGCATCGGACCATGCGGCAAAAAAGACTGAGGATATGACGTCGGTCATGCGCATTTGTACCCTGACGTCCTGATGTCAGTCTTAAGCGCCTTGACCGACGTCAGCCTAATACTTTGATATTCGGGCCGACCGAGGACAGCGAACTACCCATATGTAAGGACTGCAGCAATGTGAGATGAAGAACATCCTGAGATTTTCAGAACCACATCTTATTCTGCCCTCTCTGATTCCTAGAAAAGGATCTTTTAGGGCTAGAGAAGCGGACTCTGATGGCAGACAGAGTCTTCCCGTCCTCCTCGCTCTGGACTAAGGTGTCATGAACTGTCTTCCCAAAAAGGGAGGAACCGTCAAAGGGAGCATTTGTGACAGATGCCTTGAAGGGGTCTGTGAATTGACAGAGTCTGAGCCAGGCGTGCTGCCTCATAGCTACGCCGGTCCCAGCTGCCCTAGCCGCTCCTTCCGTGACATGGGAAAGAAGACGCATGGACATGTTAGAAACGGATTTCAGAGTCAACATTTTTGCCGAGAACAGCCACTTGTCCTCTGGCGACAAGGACTCTGGGGGTGACACAGTGAATTCCGTGACCAAGTCTCGCTGGAGTCGAAGGACATGTGCCAAATAAATCAGCACTCATATGGAAAACGTCGCTGAAGAAGACTCACTTCCCAAAGCGATCCACCACCCCAGACTTTTTGTCTGGAGGGTGGACTGAAGAACATTCTTGAGTCAGTTCTCTCTTGGTGGCAGCTGCCACCACCATAGCATCCACACGGGATCCCTTGTACCAGGCCTGTCTGTCTGTGGGAAGAGAAAGGATCCTGTCTGGGCATTTGGGTATTGGCTCTATGGTGTCAGGCTCCTTCCATGCCCACGTGGGAATAAGATCCACTAATGGATCTGCAGGATGTAGATGGGCCCATGCCAAAGGTTTCCAAGAATACTGACTCGTCCGTTGAGGGTTTTGGAGCTGACCAACCTCCCTTCTGACGGAGGATTTCTATGATGTCTCCAAAGGAGACCTCCTCAGGAGGTGACCTGGGGGAACCCTCACCTTCATCCAAGTCAGTATCTTCTATGAGTGACTTGGGGGAGTCCATGTGCCTCCTCTTACATGAATGCTTATGGGGGGGCCTCCTCAGTGGGACTCTCTGAAGAGGGCTCATAAGACACGGGGGGGGGTTCCACGATGGGATCCACCTGGGGGTCCTCTGGTACAGGCTGCCCCTGGGACAAGCTGATGGGAGTCTTGACCAAATCCAAGGCAGCCTGGGCGGAGTCCAAGGCAATGGGCTGGGGTCTCAATCCCTGGGACAGAATCCTCTCCACCACATCGAAGGCCAAAGGAGAGCGCACCTCCTTGGCAACCAACAAGGAAGTAGTTCTCCCCGGCTTCGTTGTGAGGATTGGGGCTGAGGACAAGGTAGCTAGGGTTCCGAAGGAACAGCTCAGATCCGAAGTCAGAGCCGAAGACATCTCCATTCCTTCGGATCCTGCTCCCTGTTCTCGGCCCTGAGAGTTGCTCTGATCCGAACAAGTCTGATCCGAGGAACTCAAGGTAATGACCGACATCAAGGTTGGAGGAAACGTCGGCACTGAACCCCCAGCTCCTCGGATCCATAAACCCCGAAACTGCTGGTCAGATCGGGGAAGGAGAGATAGGATGAAAGTAGGGCATAGAGGTCCCTTCTCCAGCTGGAGAGGGGCCTGGCAAGACTCTCATTTGGATTTGGGTCCGAATGAATCTCCGCATCATCCTGTCCATGTCAAGCTCAGATAGACTCCGAGTCGACCGCAAGGAGGTGACCGACTCAAATCTGGCCCTGTGAGATGACCTTGAAGAAGGCCTCTGGTCCAAAGGCTCCTTTTGGCTCCGGGGAGAACCTCAGGGAATCGAGCCGAGGAGAAGTGGTCCTAACAACTTTTACAGGTGGACTGGGAAAAGGCTCCTGCTCAGGAGATCGCTTGCGGTGCCTTTCTACCCTTTTCTCTCTCTCTTTCTTGTCCTTATCTTTAGATTTTGTCCCCGCCTCAGCAGGCTTAGAGGGAGGTTGAGTCCTAGCCTGGGGGGGTTGGTCGGCTACAGGAGCCAATGTCACGGCCGTCATCTCTAAAGCAAAAACTGGTAGCAGGCCCTTGGGTACCAATTTCACCTTCCTCTCTTTCAGGGCTCTGGGGTTGAACCCTACACGCAAGCACATGGCAGACTATGATGGGGATCACCCAGGCAAATAACACACAGAGTGTGGCCATCAGCCAGTGAAAGCATTGGTTTAGGCTGGTCAGCCGTAACACACTCCACCCAGCCAAATGCTAAACTAGACACGCACACACACTGGGGTTGTTAGGCCTACTCTACCTCAAAAACACAAACTTTCTAAACTACTTTTTTTTTTTTTTTTTTTAAACAAACCGACAATAAGATGAAGGGGAGGAAGGGTTGTCACAAACGATTACTCTCACACAATAATTTAATTATCAAAAGTTCCAATTACTACACCCAACTTGTAGCTATAGAGACCACGATGCGTACGCATGAAGCAGCAAACAAGATCTGAGGGAAGGTAGGAGAGGTGAGGGATTATGGGTAAGTGGGGGAGCTTGGAGCAGATGCTTGATAAAATGTTGCCGACTCGGATCCAATATGGATCTGAATACCCAGAGGTTGCAGATAAATGAAGTTAACTACTTCACATTAACTTCTGCCTTCTCTTAAACATTATTCGTCCTCCTGCATGTATTGTTCCAATAATTTCATTTTTTTTCTATGTAATTTACTCCTACCCTTTCCTAAAGATCCAACATCCTGTTCTTTTATCTGTTACAATACTCAAAACATCAAGTATAGTTGGTTTAGATTTTTGATTTCCATTTTTCAGTAATTTTTTTTTGGCAGTCAACAGAATTAAACTTAACAAGGTCCTACTATGTCTAGACAATTCAGATCCTGTATCCCAGCTAAAAAAAAAAATACTTCCTTAGTTACACTCACTTGCTCGCTTCAAAATTCCTGACAGAGCATTCTATAGAAAATTTTTAAAGCCTCCCAACTCATTACACTCCCAAATCATATGTTCCCAGTTACCTCTTTCTTGCCCATCACACCTCCAACATTTTCCATCTACCTGAGGAAAAATTCTTTGGAGACTGCTTGGGGTATAAAAGTATCTATGTAAACACTTACAATCAAAAATCCTTGAGAGCCATGCATGTGTTCTATCACTGCTTCTTTGTGAAGAGCGTATCTAATATTTTCTAAACTCTTCTGATTGATTCCAATAGTTATCTTGCAATAATTAATATGTCGTACTAATTATCCCTTTTTTCACAGCAGCTTCTGTTCTAGAGCCAATGAAAAACTCAACCATTGCACATCTTTCATTGAGGATTCCCCTTATCCCTTTCTCTTAGTCTATACCCAGATAACAATCCCTAACAGGGAAGGCAATCACTAGCCTGCAATCCAGATGTCTTCTTGGCCTCTTCCCATTCTACTGCTTTTCCTTCACTAATTTTTTTCCCCAATAGCTTGGTTCCTTTCCCATCTTCCTCCATTAAATTCCACCCCTTTGCTGTCTTCTCTATACCCTTAATTGCAGTCATCCCTATTGTCAGAATCTCCTTTCTCCATCCGTGTTGGCTTAGTTCTTATTATACTTTCTGCTACTTTATGAATATAATATTCTGTTTGACTGCTGTAATTCTCCTTAAGGATCTTTGTCCAAAATCTCATTCTTTATTTCTTGAATTGCTCCCCCATCCCTTTCCACTTTGAAATGTAGCTTTCTGCTTGGATTATGTACAAGGGCCTTAACTGTGTAGCTCTAAAATATCCCCTCGCATCTGGTAATTCTAAGCCTCCTTGTTTCCACTTGACTGTTGCCCTCTTCTCCTCCCAAAAAAATCCTTCAACTCTTAATTACTATCCACAACTTCTACTTTGGTTGATAATATGCCTGACCTGTGTATAAAACTAAAGGAGCTAAAAACATTTTACTGCTTGTATCTTGCTATCTGTATCCATAGGCAAGAACTTCCAGTTTCTCAATTTTTGCATTATCTTTTGTTTAGTCTCTTCCCACATATCATTAGCTGCCATAATTGAATCTTGTTTAATCCTTACCCTTAAATACGTCATTTTATCATGTCCTCATAAATATGGGTATTTCTGAACCAATTCATTTGTGGGTTTAGTTTATAGCTATTGCCTTTGTTTTATGTTTATTAATTTTATATTCCAAAAAAATTGGAACTGCCACAGAATATTTCACAACACAAATGTCCTTTTCTAGTTCCATCAGGTATCAAATACCATCTACAAATCAAGCCAACTTTTCTTCAACACCATGCCAATTATATCTTTGAATTTCCGAGTTCTTTATTTTCACTGCCAATGGTTCTAATGTAAATAACAAAGGGGAAAGTGGATTCTCTGGTTCCTCTGATCAGACACAAACTCTCCGACTTTGATCATTGCCTCCAATCCCATATAAATCCTTCTAGTTACCCTTATCACCATTTTAGGAAATGCAAATGCTTTCATTGCCCTACTCAAAATCCCAGTTTACTCAGCTGAATGCTTTCGCTGCATCAAGACCCATTAATAACAGCAGTATTTTTTTAGATTCTGCTTCCCTCTGGATCATCACTGTTCTATTAATGCTGTCAAATATCTGCCTCCCCTCCACAAACCACATCGGTCCATGTCCATCAGTTTTGGCATCACCTTTTCTATTCTTTTAGCCATTACAGACAGCAGGGTCTTTACTGTCTTTAGGTATTACAGCCACCACAGCTTTTTTGCAGAATGTTGGTGCCTCTCCTCCTTTTAAAATATTAAATCAAACCCTTCCAGATTTTTATCACTTTCTTCCCTCCTAACTTCCAAACTTCCACCGGTATACAACACAGTTGTGTAGAAATCCAGCACTTCACTGTTGCAGTATTTATTACAATAGGGATCCCGTGCCAAGGGCGGCCCAATGTCTGGCCAGTATACCAAAGCCTTTAGGTTGTTTTAAGGTATGCTGTACATCACATGTATGCTCCTTGCATTAGCGTAGGACATAATAGTGATGTCCAGATGTACTATCCTCAGAACGGAGAACCCCAGTAGAAACACCAGTCCAAGGAAAAGACGGGTAATCACTACATCCAGAAGACAAATGGACCAGGGGGCAGAGGGAGGGAGTGAATACTGCAAAAGTGAAGTGAAGGACATCTACCATTATGTTAAGATTTTACACAACTGTAGTATTTCCTTCCGTTCACTATTGCAGTATTCATTGCAATAGGGAGAGTGCCAAAGTTCTGGAAAAGAGGGAGGAGAAAGAACCAGAAGAACTCTCTAGGAAGCCATGAAGGATGGCCGTAGCAAAACCAGCTCTAGCTTTGGAAATTCCATCCAACTTGTAGTGCTTAGTAAATGTATGCACAGAAGTGCAAGTAGCTGCCTCAAACATACAGTATCCAAACCCTTGAAAAAAGAAGCAGAAGAAGCCACAGCTCTAGTAGAATTAGTCTTAACTGAAGAAGGAAGGTTCTTTACCATGAAAGGAATAACAAAAAGAAATGATTTTAGAAATCCAAGAAGAGACAGTCTGCTTGGACACAGCTCATCCTAAGGACCTAGGATGAAAGGAAACAAAAAGTGGATCAGATTTCCAAATAGTCTTTTCCAAATAAAATCTGAGTTGTCTATGCTCATCTAATGTGTGTAGCACCTTCTCACTGGCAGACTGTGGAGAAGGGAAAAAAATGGGCAAATGAACAGTCTGATTTAACGACAACTCATTCACCACCTTGGGCATAAAAGAAGGATTAGTAGGCAAGGACACCCTCTTCTTATGAAACACCAAAAAAAGAGGCCAAGTCATAAGGGCTTGAAGCTCAGACACCCATCTGGCAGAAGTAAGGACTAGCAAAAGTAGTCTTCCAGGAGCAATGTTGCATGTAAACTGAAGCCGCGGGCTCAAAAGAAGCATGAGTCAGTCAAAATTAAGATCCCATGGAAAAGGAACAGACTTCCTGGGAGGTTTAATATGAAGGACACCTTTACGGAATTGTTTAGCCTCAAATCTTGAAACTAAAGGAGGAGATAAAGGCAGGCAAGTAGAAATGGCTAAGTGGGCCCTAACAGAGGAAAAAGCCAACCCAGCATCGAGCATTTCAGCAGAAAAGAGAGAACCAAAAGAACATCTACAGAATGTGGATCCAAGTTACAAGAATGTTACCAAACAGAAAACCTCTTCCATTTGGATAAGGAGGATTTCCTAGTCTCCTGCAGGACCCTACGCACATCCTCAGGAAAAAAAGCTGTCTATGTGGAATCAAAATCCTATCACCCACAGTGTCAGCTGAAGAGTGGACAGGTGGGTATGGATAAGAGATCCCTTGTCTTGTGTGAGTAGGTCCACCCTGTGACATAACTTGTGATGATTGCCCTTGTCTAAAATTCAGAAGAAGAGGGGAACCAATGCTGTCATAATCCAAAGGAGAGAGAATCTGAGAAGAGAGAGCAAGACAATCCTCATACAAATCTGCTTCCTCCTCAGAGGAATCCTATTCTCTGGGTCTTTTAAGGGCGGTACAGGACAAGGGAGGGTGTTGGAACAGAAACTGCCTGAAGAAGTTTTAAAGTCATCAAAGCACTAAACAAGCCCTGCATGAAGGATTGTCATTCACTCTGTATATACTTAGGTTAAGAGAAATATTAAGTTTTCTGCTTTTTCTTCAAAGGGACGTTCGCCTTATAGAATGTATAAGGGACCGAACCAGGATGGCATTCAGTAATGGTAGTAGGGACTTCTTCTCTAAGATTTGAGAATCCCCTGGGCCCCTCAGAGATAATCAGCCGTGGTTACCCCTGAAAGTCAGAAGTGGACATCTGCCTCCTTGGACATGTTTAAAGTCAGATCCCCACTGGTCTCCAACCTGGCTGCAGCAGAGAAACCCAACGATAAAGCCAGGTGAACCTCTGGCCATTAACTCACCTCGGGGGAGACGTCCAGCAGAGGCTTTACAGCAGAAGATTCCAGCAAAGACTTCTTGGCCTTCTTCTTCAAAGATGGCTGTCCCTCAAAGTGGGAAGTTCCCTCCATTATATCCTTAGCAAAGAAGCATAAGATGCTGGTTTTCAAGATAAAGTACCTAAAAAGACAATCTACTATGAAGGGTCTTAGGAACAAAGGCCTGACAAACAGAACAGGACATATGGTCGTGTGACGCACCAAAGCAAAACAGACACTGTTTGTGGAGGTCTTTATGGGGATTCTGTCTCCCACACTGCCATCTACCCTTCATGAATGGCATGAAACCCCACAAGGAACAATATCATAAAAGGAAGATAAGTTAAACCAAACCCCAATGGGGCACTTATTTGCAACTGCTTGATGAACCAGCAATGGAACGGGCATTCAGATTGACGATGAAGAGATGGCATTCGGACTGGTGGCAAAAGTTCTGAGGATGCTACGTCCAGACATCACCTTTATGCCCTATACTATATGCAAGGAGAATACATGTGACGTACAGCGTACCTTAAAGCAAACTAAAGTCTTTGGTATACTGGCTGGACATCGGGCTGCCCTTGGCAGGGATCCCTATTGTAATGAATACTGCAACAATGAAATGAAAGGACATCATCTGTTCCTGGAGACTTTCCTGTAGATTGATTACACATCACCATTTTTAGCCCATCTCTCCCGATCTTAGCTGTTAGTTGTTGAGCCTCATCTACTTTCAACACTGGCATATTTAAGTCTTCCATACTTCCACTTGTGATTTTTCTTGATTTCCCCATTTCCCTGCTTTATACACATTTTCATTAAATTTCTGAAATATCTTCTCTCTACAGGATCTCTGGTTATTTTTTTTGTTATAGGCTCCTTAAGTTTGGTACCAACCATTTCTACTTTCTGTTGCCTAAGTCAAATGTTTGTGCTCTGAGGTCATCAAAAACAGTTGCTTAACAGCAAACTTTCTAAATTCATGCGTATTACCCACTTACCCCCTTATTTTCTCTTTAGCACTATGCAATTGCGCCTCCTCTTTTCTGTGAGATTCCCCCTATTTTGTAATACTTTAACCTTTGTCATCCCCTCTATATAAATCTTATTACTTCTTCAACAGATCTCTCTTTCTTTTAATTTTATCCTATTTTAAGCTCCACTTTCATTTTATCCCACTCACTAGCTATAGCTTCTGAAGTACTTTCCATCTTCCCGGATAATTTCCACTTCCCATTCCTTAAACTCCTCTCTTTTTTAACAGGTAGGTGGGGAAGTGCCATCTTTACTTCATTAACCTGCAATTTTACCTTAGTAATTATTGGCACATGACCTGAAATCGTTTTTGAATAAATATCAAAGTTCTCAATTAAATGGGCATATTTCAGTGAGATAATTTCTATCAAGTCTAGCCCGATTATTGTACCTTGGGGAATAATATATAAATTCTGTCAAAGTTCCTGCTACTGTATTCACATCTTTCATACCAAACATTTTCATAAATTTAATCAGACATTTTCATGATTTCTTCAGAAATCTACCCTCTTGTTACATTTTCCCTTCTAGGCTCCCCAATATATCCTCATTGTTGCAAATCAACTTCCAGTCCCCACCTATAAGTAATATTCCTTGCTGAAAGCGGATTATTTCTCCCCATTTTTTTTTTTATTCCAAAATACCAGCTTTATGTGGAATATAAAAAAATGCCAGTGTAATCATCACCCATGTAGCCCTTTACTACTAATCTGCCATTATCTTTTTTTCCCACTTTTCTATCACTACTGGAGGACCTCTGGCAATTAATACAAATATTCCTCTTTTCCTTTCTCCCTGATATTTTGAAGAATAACCATCCTGAAATCCTATCAAATTCACATGCTCAGTTCTTTCCAAATTTGTCTCATCTAGCATTGTAATTTGCACACTCTGCATTTTTTAAAATTAAATATTCTTTCCTTTTTGTCTATACCTAAGAGACCATTAATCCAAGACAATATTGAAAGATTCGACATTATGGTAAGAAGTCATTATTTCCACCTATTATATATGGCAACTGTTTTTAAATGTCTAATTCCATCTTTTGTGATACACCCATTAATGTTTGGCAGGTTGTTCCGTTATACAGTTTTTTTCTTATCAACATCGGAACCTATGGCAAATTGTACAAGACTTTTTGTTTTAAAAAACCCTCAAACAAGAAACCAAACAAACTCACAAATGCAAACTACTACGTACATCTTCAAATAAAGAAGTTTAACCCTCTTAATATGAGCATTTGTGCCAAATAGACAGATGCTAATGCAGGCCCTGGCTAACCTGAAACTGAGGTTATCTATGCTGACGCAGGTTATTACTTATGCTTCAACCTACATTAGTTGGGTGATTTTTTTATTTTTATTTTATCTTTATTCACTCTGTGACATTTCCACTGTGTGCCAGTAATCAAGGAGCCTGAATCCTCACCACTGGCACTGGAGAGGAACATTCACTTTAAAAAAATGGATACACATTGTACTTCGAGATGCAGCTCCCTGCATCAAGCACAATTTCCCCAAAAGAGCACACAGGGAACACACTCAGCTCAGGGGCTGTTTTCTCTCTCTCTCTAGATCTCCAATAAGACTCCCTACTGGCACAGCTGCAGTGTTGAGTCCTCAGCTGAGTGTCCAAGCCAAGTCCTCGAGCACCCTCTCTGTGAAACCATTGCTTCATGTCCCTGCTCCAAACAGCTGACACACACACATACATACTCCTGGAAAATGCTGGTACAGATCTACTAGCTATGCCCCCTTCAGCTCAGACTATAAGGTAGTTACACTGCCACCAGATAGCCCAAAGCCAGTTACTCTAAGGCTCTTACAAGGGTGCCCACGTATACTGACTGAAATTAATATTAGTAGAAATAATAGTGTTTGGCCAATGTGGTAAAGCCACAATGAAAAGTTTAAATATATTTAATAATAAATATTAAAAGAACATGAAAATACTAAATATCTATTTACAATAAACACCAAAGTTTCAACCACAGGAAATATTAAAACAACACAGACAAATAGATTCACACAGATACAGAAAAAAATACTTAGCTAATGTCACTATATTTTCCTGACTGATATAAAGAATTATTATTCACTAGTCACTTACAAGAGCAAGGCAAGATGACATAGATGAGGGGTCCTTCTTTGTCAGGTTCCAAAAACAAACTGCCATGAGACTTTAGTCTCAGCTAGTATTAAAACATTATTTTAGTGATGGATTACAGAATGAAATACATACAACTGGTCATCTGACGTCTGGTTCCCATGCAACCCCTCATGGCTAGAGACTGACAGGATCTAGCACACGTGTCAATAATACACACACACATCTTGCTAAAATCTAATACAGCTTCTGGAAGTCATAAAACAATTTCAAACTTTCACCCTTCCAGAGAAGCAATTAGCTCACTCCAATGACAATGCATGGAAGCTTCCTGGTACAGACTTTTTGTTTCTGACTATGTTGAGAACCATAAGATACAATCTTTACGGCCTAAGCCAGGTAAGTTAATTTCAAACTATTTTCAAAGTTTGAGATTAACCTCTTCTCTTCCAGTATCCTCTGCTAAAACAAATACATTTAAACAGTTACAATAATGCATGTATATTTCTTTTTCTGTCCAGCAGGGCACACTGTTGATACATTTTTAACACAAACAACTGAACAGTTTGATATTCAAACAACATATAATTCTTTACTAAATCCCAGGTAGCTTATGCTGGCATATCCTACACATCCACTGCCCTACTTTTCCTGGCATAGCTGGCAATACCTCACATCATCAAATCCCCCCCCTTTCAGAACTCAAGCTAGTTTTTCAAGTGATCCTTCAGAAATGTTGCTTGAGAGGAAACAGCGGATTTGGGAAAAGATTAATCCATACCCTGTCTCGAGAGCCCATCGGCACTGTCATTGCTAACCTCACTATGGTGCTGCACTGTCATATCATATGCCTGTAACCCTAGGCTCCACCACAGTAACTTGGCATTTTGCTGTCTGACTTGCTGTAAACATAGATCCCATGTCAGACTCCTCCTGCCTTGTCTGTGTCTCTGCCACCTGCCTAGCAGTTCTACCATCTAGTTAACATCATTGACCTTCCTTGCCACTCTGAAGGGTCCCTCCCAAGCTGCCTAATGCTGCTTATTGTGTCTGACAAGAATGTGAACCACAGCCTGCTGTACCACAGCATACTCTCAGGCTCAAGTATTCCTGTCATACCAGAACTTTTTCTGCTGTTGGGCTTCTGCCAGGTTCTCCTGGGGCAAGCCCATGAGCTCTCTAAGCCTTGTCCTGAGGTTTAGGACATATGCCACAACAGACTTCTTTGTGGGATTTACATTCATCCTCCCACTCATCACGAATCAAATCTTAAAGCCCCCTCTCACCCTATGCCCATACAGCAACTCAAAGGGTAAAAAATTCTCTGGATTCTTGCGGTACCTCTCTGTATGCAAACAGCAGATGGGGCAAATATTTGTCCCACTCTCTCTTAAACTGGTCTGTAAATTCACGTAGTATGGCCTTTAGTGTAGAGTTTAACCTCTCCACAAGACCATTAGTCTGTGGATAGGGGTGGTCTTTAGGTGCTTCACCCAATAGCGCTTCCACAGACAGGCCAGCAGGCCTGACATGAAACTGGCACCTCTGTCAATCAGTATTTCTCTCGAGAAACTTACCCTGCTGAAAATCTCTAACAAAGCATTTGGCACCTTCTCTGCCTCAATGGAGGACAGAGCCACCACCTCAGGGTATCTCATACACAACATCCATAGTTACCCTCTGAAATGGCTCTTCAATCACAGGCAAAGGCATCAAAGGAGCATTGACCTTGTATCCTGCCTTACCTGCTTTTTGGCATGGCTCACGTCCTGCAGTACCCTGTTACATCCCTTGTAATCCCAGGCCAATAAAGGTTCTGCATAATATGTCTCTTGGTACACTTTATGCCCATATGACCTGCAAAAGGAATGTAGAAGTGCCGGATAGTAGGCTCTGGGCACTACCAACTGCTGTATTACCTCACCCTCTAGCCATCCCTCACGGGTCCACTTTCTATACAGTAACCCTTTGTTCCAGTATACAAACTACCCTTTTCTTTGAGAATTAGGCACTTCCCTAACTACCTCCCATCAAATGTCCTAGTGTAGGGTCCAAGAGATGAGTCCGTCTCAACTATCTTTGTAACTCTTCCCAGCTCCCCTTCCACAGGAAGTCTGGTATCCTTTGACAGCGGCATGTCACTGTCTGCTTGGGTACTACCACTCAACTCTGAACTTGCAGTCACTCTGTCCAAGGAAACATCAGCAGCTGTGGCTCACATTCAGGCTCACTGCTACAAGGTAGCTCCCTCCCTGAAATAGCCACCACACCAGTTCCTGGCTTCAGGTGTGGGGGGTCTGTCTGGGTCTTTCCCAGGCTATCAGACCCTCATGCCAGTCTCCAAGCCTGATTGCATGTAACTGCATGCACACAAGGTATTGGATTATCCAAACCATTCTCCTATCAAGACATCTGCAGGGATATCTTCAAACACATCTATTTGCATGCTTCCTTTTCCACCCTCCCAATCAAGGTGAACACTGGCCAAAGGCATTTGGAATGGTGCCCTTCCTAAAGCTATGACTGGAGTGGACTGCACAAGCAAGTACTGCTCCTCTTTAACCACTACAGGCTTCATATAATGGTTATATCAGAGGCCATCTCACTCTTAGCAGTGGCCCGTCTTCCATCCACTAAGACAGGTTATAAACTCTGGTGATAGTTTGGGTACTCCTGTTGTCTCCAGGCAACTTATCACTGGCATACTGTTATACCCACTTGTGGGCTCTCTCAGTCTGCCAGCCAGATTCTTATGTCCTCCGGCAAGTCCTAAGGGCTTGGTCCCTCACCAAAAGGTCTGCCGGCCATTCAAAACTAGTGACCTGACACCTACTCACCCACCTAAGAAAATAAGTGGATAACTCAGCAATACAATCACACACACTTTCATCTGACTTGCGTCTATGTTCACAAAACTTCTTTCTGTAAGCTTCAGGTGTTTACTTAAAACATTCTAGTAAACAACGTTTGACTATCATAATTTAAACAATCAATATCAGACAATTTATAAACAGCAATTACAGCCTTACCATGGAGTAAGGGGGTCAGAAGCTGTACCCAGAGCCCTTGGTCAGCATTATACTGTTTACATATTCTTTCAAATACATGAATAAAACTATTGAAATTATCACCCTCTGTAAATTTTGGAAGAAATGTCCTGACCTTTATTGCTTCTGGGGTTTGGTTATTCCTTTCCCCATTACCTCCACGACCCTGGCAAACAGTCGGCATCTCCTTCTCATGCTGACGCTGCTTCTCGTTTTCTTCAACCTCCAAACACCTCAGTCTGTCTGCTGATTCTAATTCCAAACATTTGGCCTCCAGTTAAAGTCTCTAACTCCAGATGGATTTTTAAGTCCTCTGAGTAAATGGTGAACTGTCCTGTTTCTGAGGGCTGCAAATTCCCATCACCAGACTGGTTATCCTCCTGGTTGCTGGTCTGAGCTACAACTGCAATTAAGGCTGAAATCATTTTCTCTTTAGTGAGGTTGGCATGCATCAGTCCCTTGGCTTCACACAACTTGGCCAAATGGTTCTTTGTCAGCTTGCCATAATCCTCTGTTGATATCTCTGCCTGCTTTCCCTGACTAAACTAATAAAAAAATAAATAAAACTGTTACAAAATGAAACTCTGCATGTTTAACTTGTGGCTGCTGACAGGACACACCTTTAGTGACAACTGCCTACAGGTTACAGAAGTTCAAAAAATATCCAATACCACTGCTCACCAATATGTGACGTCCTCACTGTGGACCAATACCCAAGGAGCCTGAATCCTCACCACTGGCATTGGACAGGGACATTCACTTGAAACAAAAATAATCCATTATTTCCAGATGCAGCTCTCTGCATCAAGAACAAATTCCTTTAAGAGCACACAGGAAACACTCAGTCTGGGGGCTGGTTTCTCTTTCTCTCTCCAGATCCCCAGTAAGGCTCCCTACTGACAACAGCTGTAGGTCTGAGTTCTCAGCAGAGTGTCCAAGCCAAGTCCTCCATTACCCTCTCTGTGAAACCAGTGCTGACACACACCCCACACACACACACACATGAAAAACTGGCACAGATTTACTAGCTATGCTCCTTCTGCCCATATTATAAAGTAGTCACACTGCCGCCAGCTACTCTACGGCTCTTACAATGGTACCCAATTACACTGAGTGAAATTAATATTAATAAAATTATAGTGTTTGGCCAATGTGGTAAAGCTTTCAGGAGCGGCCACAGTGTCACCAAATAGATACAAGTCATCTCAAAGTTTAAAATATTCTCTAAATGATCAGCCACAATGAAAAGTTTAAATATATTTAATAAATAATAAAACAACATGAAAATACTAAACATCTACTTACAGTAAACACCAGAGCTTCGGATCACAGGAAATACTAAAATAACACAGATGAATAGATTTACACAGAAACAGAATAGCAGTACTTAACTAATCTCACTATATTTTTCTGACTGATCTAAATAATTATTATTCACTGGTCACTTACTAGAGGAAGGCAAAATTAAGTAGGTAAGGGGTTCTTCCTTGTCAGGTTCCAAAAACAGACTGCCATGAGACTTCAGTCTCACCTAGTATTAAAACATTATTTTAGTGATGGATTACAGAATGACATCACATACATCTGGTCATTTGACTTCTGGTTCCCAAGCAACCCCCCAAATTGCTAGAAACTGCCAGGATTTAGCACATGTGTGTCAATAATATACACAAACAGAGGTTGCTAAGATCTGATGCAGCTTCTGGAAGTCATAAAACAATTTCAAACTTCCACCCTTCCACAGTAGTAATTAATTCACTCCAATGACAATGCAGGAAATTTCCTAGTGCAGACTTTTTTTGTCTCTGGCTGCACTGAGAATAAGATACAATCTTTATGGCCTAAGCCAGGTAATTTCAAACTATTTTTAAATTTTGAGATAAACCTTTTCTCTTCTAGTATCCTCTGTTAAAACATATACATTTAAATGGTTACAATAATGCATGCGTATTTCTTTTTCTGTCCAGAAACTGTTGGCACATTTTTAACACAAGCAACTTTACAAATACATTTTCAACACAAGCATCTGTACAAATCAGCTTTATATTCATATAATATATAATTCTTTACTAAATTCCAGCTAGCTGTGCTGGCATATTTTACACAATCACTTGCCTACTTCTCCCAGCATAGCTGGCAATACCTCACATTGTCACACTCCCCCCCTTAGATGTGAAAACTATATGTACATTTTCAGGAATCTTTAACATTTAACCAAGAAGACATCAGTGTTCTGTCTTTTATTGCCTTAATATCAGCTTGATTCAATGGAAAAGTAAGAGAAAAAAGATAAATGAAGTCCTCTGTTGAAGCCTGAATGACACGTTGAAACATTTACTGCTAAAAGAAAACTTTTCATTATATGTAGTGTTCTCATTTTTACTTGTTTACACTTAAAATTTATTAGACTAAGCCAAGGGTCTTATTCAAGATATTCACATATATAAAAGTAAGAGAAAAAACATACCAGTGCTACGTATTATGATCTGTGTACTTTTACACCCACACCTTGACAAATCAAAACTGCAGCCTATTAGTTTAAATATGCTTTTGTCTAGCTATTCTTCTCTTTTTGCACTGTAATTCTTACATTTCTTAAACGGACAATCCTAGGGATTTTTTTTTTGTTTTGATTCAGCCTTTGTTTACATTTCAGTTTTACCTTTCTAAGCATGCTTACCTTTGGCTGAGAGGGGTAGGGGAAGAGTGCCTGCAGGACGTTTCAAAGGTGTTAGCAAAATTCGATCTCAAACTGCAGTTGTACTGACAACATTTTACCTATTGAGAAAACTAGCCTTTCAGGCATTTAATGACCTGACTGCTGCTGCTACCCTACAAAGCACATCAGTACTGCTAGGCTTTTAAAACACTAGTAAACAGTTTTTTGTTTCTTTCATTGCATATTTCATTCTGTGGTGATTATGAAAACTGGCCAACTACAACAATTTTATGACATGGCTTCTACCTAGAGAAAGCATCCGAGTGAGGCAAACAGTAGTGGAAACCATATTTCTCTTTTTTTTCATGTTTTACTGAGTTCTGATTTTTGAATACTAGCCTGGTGTAAAGACTTTCTGACCTACTAATAATTCCATAGAAAGCAAGTGTATGACAGAAGATTGAAGCATTAGTACTAGACCCACTCTATTTTCCTTTTTCTAGTTTGATATGTGCTGATTTCTGAATACTACTAGACAAATGCAGTATTTTTTATGAGCAGGCTGCTTGTACATCTGTAGAAGTATGAGTGATACAAAATTAAAAAATTGGTATACACACATCTTTTCCTTTCACTTCATATTTTACTTTTTTGCTGATTTCAGCTTACTAGCCAAATGCACTTCCTAGTCTACATGCTACATCTTAGTGAGTTACTACGTTGTATTATGTTTTCAGCACTTGTGTCTTTTAATTTTATATTTGTATGAATCTGTTTCTAGCCCCAGTGTTGTAGAACTGAAATGATATTGTACAGCTTTTGGCATGATTCTAACAGTTTGCAGTACCTAACAAGTGTCTGATTACTGGTCTGACAACGATTAGTCCTACATGGTAACATTTAAACTGTTTCCATTCCAACTTACTCACATGATAGCATACCTCTCAACCTCTTACCACAAAAAAACTAGACAAAGCCTAAAATAATGGGGAACAAATGCCCAAAAATGGAGACAAAATTTAAATACTTCTCCTATAAACTTAGAAAGTTGCTATAATAACAGGATTTCTTAGTGTGCATTTTCTGAAGGATATGACGTCTGAAACTTAAATGTCTGTCATTATTTAGTAGTCAATCCTCAGTGATTTGCCAGAAAATCAAAATTTTATGAGGAACAGTCCAAAGATATGAGGTAAAAATGTAGACAATTGAGAGGTATGCACAGTAGTGATGACAGAGCAAAGTGACAAAGTATAGTTGAGTAAAATCTTACCATACCCACTGATGTCCTTCTCTCCACTCTTGCAGTACATGGTACAGAAGTGATTTATCGCCCTGGGCAGCCTGTCGCTTGGCCAGTATAAATAAGCTTAAAAGAGATCATGGTTGTGCCATATGTCACATTTATGCTCCCTGCATACAACATACAGCATAAAAGAGGCTTATGGATCAACTACCTAGAACTGCATTGCCCAAGAAAAGAAGAGCTGTCATAGGACAAAGAAGTCCACACACATCCAAAATGAAGAAAAATGCAGAACAAACAAGAGGGGGTTGAAGGGATGGAGTGAATACTGCAACAATGAAGAAGAGGTTATCTACTGTTATGGTACAATTTTACACAACTGTACTATATCACTGTTGCAGTATTCAGTACAGAAGGGAGAGTAAAAAAGCTCAAGAAACAGAATGGGAGGTGGAAGGCTCGGAAGAGCCCTCAACAAACCCACATAAAATGGTTTCAACAAAACCTGCTCTGGCCTAGAAACCATATCCAACTTATAATGCTTAGTAAAGGTATGCACTGAAGACCAAGAAGCAGCTTTGAGGATGGAATGGTGTCCAACCCCTTGAAGAAGGCACCAGAAGAGGCAACAGCCCTAGTGAAATGAGTTCTAACAAAAGCAGACAGAGATTTACCATGAAAAGAATAAAAATAAATGGCCTTAGATATCATGGAGGAGATGGTTTGTTTAGAAACAGCCAAACCCAAACAGCTGGAATGAAAGGAAACAAAAAGCTGATCAAACTTATGAATAGTCCTAGTTTTAACCAAATAGTACCTGAGCCATCTGTGTGAATCCAGTGCGTGCAGGACTCTCTCTCAATAGCTGACTGAGGAGAAGGAAAAAAGGAAGGTAGCTGTACTGACTGATTTAAGGACATCTCATTAACTACCTTTGGGCATAAAAAAAGGATTAGTACAAAAAGAGATCCTGTCCCTGTGAAACACCAAAAAAGGAGGAATAGACAAAGTCCTGGAGCTCAGAATCCCTGCAAGCAGAAGTAAGTCCCAGCAACAAAACAGTCTTCCAGGTACAATGTTGCAAAGAAGCAAAATCTGCAGGCTCAAATGGAGCCCAAGTACTTTTTTCCAAAACAAAATTAAGGTCCCAAGGAGGAAGAATAGGCTTTCATGGAAGCCTAATATGCAGGACACCTTTAAGAAATTGTTTGATCTCAAAATGAGAAGTCAAAGATGGATTCAAAGGCAGACGAGCAGAAATGGCAGACAAATGGGCCTTCACAGGAGGAGGCCAAACATGACTGGAGCAACTCTCACAAATGGGAGGACCAGAGGGACCCCCACTGAATGAAGATCCTGGCTACCATCATGGCAGTAAACCGAAAACCTCTTCCATTTGGACATATAACATTTTCTGGTTGAGGGTTTCCTTGCCTCCAGTAAAATCTGGAGCACATCTTCAAAAAAGAGGGATCTGAAATGGATCAAAACCCTATCACCCACAATGTTAGCTGCACAGTGGAGAAGTGGGGTTGGATGACAGACCCCTTTGTCCTGTGAGGAAATCGAACCGGCAAGGTACCTTGTGATGATTGCCCCTGACCATTCTGATAGAGTAGTCCGCAAAGAATTTTTAAATTCTGCCTACTCATTATAGTACCAAAAAATATGTTCCCAATTATCTCTTTCTTCCCCATCACAACTCCAACATTTGCAATCTACCTGAGGAAACATTCTTTGAATCTGCTTGTGGTATTAATATACCTACGCAAACACTTCCAAGCAAAAATCCCAAATCTTCTAAACTTTGTTGCATATTTGGGAGCCTTATATATATCCTCCCCTTGTTTCTTTGTGAACTTTCCAACCTCCTCTAATTCCTATAGTTATCCTGCAGTACTTTACATGCCCTACTAATTATCCCCCACACTCCCTACTAATTATAAATACTAACTCTGAGATCACACAATCCCCGTGGAAAGGAAATATTTCCCTACTCAGGGATTGTCGATCTTGCACACCTGTCAAATACTTGTCTCTATCGACCAAATGGTGTTGTTCTACTGGGTTTTGGAGCACTTGCTGTTCACTCCAGAGCTTGGCACCTATATATATATCAAAGTCTTTGGCATACACACACACACACACACACATTTTGTGTGTAGATATATATATATATATATATATATATATATATATATATATATATATATATATGTATGTTGTTTGTCTTTTGGCTTTTTCCCGGTAAGGGGTCATCACAGTGGAACTCCGGTCCGCTAATGATTGGTAGTAGATTTTTTTTACGAAATGCCGAGGTGCCAGCTCGAAGCCCAACCTTCAACGAAGGCACGCCCATTTACGCACACATCTTTCAAATGCTACCCAACCACAGTGAGGACATGTAGACTCCACATAGAAGGCACTCCCAAGCCAAGCTGAGAATCGACTCCGCGGCATAGCATGGTGTATATTATTGTGTGTGTGTGTGTGTGTGTGTGTGTGTGTGTGTGTGTGTGTGTGTGTATATATATATATATATATATATATATATATATATATATATACACATATATATATATACACACACGCACGATGATATACACTATGCTACAGGGGGGTTCCCTAAGTTACACCAACAGCTCGGAAGATCGACGCTCAAAACACCGACGCCAGAAGAATGACGAAGCAGATGACTGACAAGTCTTAATCCCGACAGCGAAAACACCAACAGGGGTAACTTGTGAGCGCGACCCGGTAAGTGTGCGATTGTGAGGGACTTAGGGTTAGGGTGCGGGTAAGGTTAGTGTGCGATAGTGAGGGGGTTAAGGTGTGGGTAAGGTTAAGTGTGCGATAGTGAGAGGGTTAGGGTGCGTGTAAGGTGAGTGTGCGATAGTGAGGGACCTTAGGATTAGGGAGCTGGTAAGGTGAGTGTGCGATAGTTTGGAACTTTAAGGTTAGGCAGCGGGTAAAGTGAGTGTGCGATAGTTAGGAACCTTAAGGTTAGGGAGCGGGTAAGGTGAGTGTGCGATACTTAGGAACCTTAAGGTTAGGGAGTGGGTAAGGTGAGTGTGTGATAGTTATGGACCTTAGGGTTAGGGTTTGGATTAAGGTTAGTGCATAGATAGTTTTGTGTAAGATGCAGGGTAGGTTTTTAGGTTGTTGGTGTGCTTGTGTTGTGTGTGTGTTGTGTATAACAGTGAACTTTTTGTTTTGTTAAATGTTGGGATTGTGGTTCATCGGGCATCTGAACTTTCGTTCTTCTGGCATCGGTGTTTTGAGTGTCGATCTTCCGAGCTGTCTGTGTAACATAGGGAACCCGCTACAGGATAGTAGTACAGACAGACCTGATAGTATCCCAGGATGTATTCTGCACCATCTCCAGCAAGAACTGGCCTTGCCATTGAGCACCCTATTCAACCACAGCCTAAGTACTGGCTTCATTTCAGCAGAGTGGAGAACTACCATTGTCATCCCCTTGCACAAAGGTGGTGCCACCAGTGACCCTGGTAACTAGCATACCATTAGCTTGACAAGTCTGATCTGTAAAGCCATGGAGTGTACTACTATGGATCTCATAAACAAGGACATAAGCAATCTCCAAGCACTTGACCCCACCCAGTTCAGATTCGTCAAGGGCAGACCTGGTCAGTTGAACCTGGTTGACTTCTTTGAGACTGTCACCAAGGCCCAGGATGAGGGATAGTCAGTACATACACCTTACCTTGACTTGGCCAAGGCCTTTGACAACCCCCCACTCGGGCATCATCGAAAAGCTAACACAACTTGGCGTAAATCCCTATCTCATCAGGTGGGTGGTCAACTGGCTCACCAACAGGATGCTCAAAGTCAAAATAGGCACCTCCAACTCCAATAGCAAACATGTCACTAGTAGAGTTCACCAGGGATCTGTCCTAGGACCCCTACTGTTTGGCATCTATTTCTCGGAGGTACAGGCAAAGACAAAAGGCCTGGAGTGGACCAAGTTTGCCGACTACTGTAAATTGGCTGCTGTCACTGATTCCCCAAACTATGTTAACATACTGCAAGAGGGTCTCACAGCAACTAATGACTGGTGCCGAAGTCATGGCCTCAAGCTAAATACAAAAAAATATGCCATCATACCATTTTGCAAAAGCACGACCTCTACTGATTACCACATCGACAACCCCCTAAGCACACAACCTGTGGTGAGAGATCTGGGCACTCAGGTTGATGACAACCTCACATTCGACCATCATGTAGTGGCAGTGGTCAGCAAAGCCTTTTACTTGGTTCATCTCATAAGTATAGGGATTGTATCCAGAAAAAAAGGAGGCTATTACCTCTCTATACTCCTCCTTCATTAGACCAATAATTGAGTATAACACCCCATTTGGGATGTACCTCTCCAAAAACCTGTACCAACTGGAAAGGCCACTGAAATACTTCACAAAGAGAATCCATGGCCTCCAACACCTGCCTTATGCAGACAGGCTCAAATCACTATCACTCTACTCGGTATCATACAGATTGCTCAGGGGTGATCTGTGTCTCGCCTACAAGGCAATCTCAGACCCTGCCCTACTAGAGATGCTTCATATCCTTAAGTCTAACTCCTCACGCACTAAAAGGCCTGAACCTAATATGTCACATTAACAAAACCTGCTGGAGACAGGTTTGTCTCCCAGAGGCTGCCCCATCTCTGGAATAGACTTCACATACACCTCAAACAGAGCACCTCGCTGACCATCTTCAAACGCAACCTTGAAGAGTGGATGGGAAACCACAAATTCATCCTAGGGGTTCCACCTGTGTCCCTCACTGTTAGGGGTGACAGATGCTGACTAAGGTTTCTTTTTGGGGATAAACTCCTGGCTAGGCTTGTAACGGCCCCAGGGCCATTAGCCTAGTAATCTCCTATGATATGCATTTAAATAGTAAATTCACACACCATCTGACTCAAATTGATTAAACATTTAAATACATGGTTGTCTATTAAAAAAACAGGCAAAAGACATCTAACTGCAATACATACTATCAATGTTAATACTAAAATAGTGCTGTTTTTATATTAGTATCTCTTCATGCTAACAATTTCATAAAAAAAGTAAAACAATTTTCCCAAAAATAAGTGAATACATAAATAAAAAATATATAAAAAAATAATAAAGCCAAATGGAAACATAAATTCATTGACTCCTAGGCTATACGTAGCCCCTTATCTAGGAATCCATCTTGCTTCTTTTTATCCAGTATTTTTTGCCAACAAGCTTTATCAACAGTTTATACATATTTATATACATATATATATATATATATATATATATATATATATATATATATATATATATATATATATAAAATAAATATATATTTACACACATATATAAAAATATATATATATATATATACATAGATATATACATACAATATCGAATTTCAGTATCTCGAGACTAACAGCAAAAGCAGAGTTGCGCGAAAGACCACATAACCAAATCCGGAAATGTCGAATTAGCGGTTATGGTGGTGTGCTGTGTTACTGGACAGCTGGAGATTCAGGTAAGTCTTTATATTTTAAGGGGTTTGGGTAGGGATTTTATTGTATGTTAGTGTGGTGGGAAGTTGTAGGTGTAGGTTAAGGTTTGCAGGTAAGAGTGTGAGTGTGTAAGTGTCGAGAATGGTGTTGTTTTGTATGTATGTGATGTGTGTTTGTGCAATGGGAATGTAGATTGTGTAGTGTTGGGTTTTGTGTCTGTGTCATTTTTAGTGCGATCTTGGAGTTGATATATATATATATATATATATATATATATATATATATATATATATATATATATATATGTAGCGGGGTTGTGGGGGGTGCAGCAGGGTTTGCCCCCCTACTTATATGTAGGGTAGGTGTGTGTCTTTGCGCTGTTTTGTTTGTTTGCTGTAGTGTGGGGAGGAAGGTGTATGTCTGTGTTGTAGGGTGCATTTACAAGTCGCGGTTTTGGAGTTTAGGAATTTTGATTTTTCGGCTTTATAGTCTCGAGATACTGAAATTCGATATTTCAGTATTTCGAGATTATAAAGTGAATCTATATATACATATATATATATATATATATATATATATATATATATATATACCTATGTATATATCACACACATTATATTATATATCTCACACACACACACACACACACACACACACACACACACACACACACACACACACACACACAGAGAAAGGGAGATGTTAAAACAACAGCGGATCCAACAAGGAGCCCTGGGACACACTGCTGGTCATTGGTCTCTTGGTGGAGATGGTTTCACTGATCCTGACTTCTTGGGTCCTGTGTGTGAGTCAGCTCGCAAACCAGCGAGTTATGTTGGGATTTCTGCCTAGTTCTGTGAATTTGACAACACCTGAGTGGTGTATTTTAACGAACGCCTTGGCCAGGTCAAGGTTAGTGGCATGCATTATTTTCTCCTCATCTATAGCTATGGTGACC